>NW_027551562.1:159106-195015 GCF_008692635.1 Crocuta crocuta | reverse complement strand
GATACTGAGAAACAGGACATTTTGTTCACTTTTAATCGTCCCAGAGCCCACTCTTTGAATTTATTATCCTTTGTTCTTATTAAAGAATTAAGAAAGCCTACCAGTTATTGTCCCGGGAACTTTCTCATAAATACTGCCTTCCATATTATGAGAATTATTCTTGTAATTTATCGTTAATCACAAAGTTGCAGAAGTACCGCCTTGAGTGGAGCAAGTCATATGGATGGATCATCTGATGCCCAGGAAACACCGGCAGGTGTCGCTGAGTAGGGTCAGCGGCCAGTCTGCTCTTGGGCATGTGAGAGCTGTCATACTCCATCCAGGTACAGTTTGCCGTGAAAAGGTGCCTGAGGTTGCCTCATGGTCATGTCCAGAGTTGCCGTCTTTGGAGCGTCTGAGTGGATGCAGATCTGGGTTAGATCTGGAGTCCATCGTTGGCTCTGCCAGTTAACTAGCTGGGTAGCCTGGGGTCTCACCTCTGCTCTCCGAGCTCCGGAATTTCTCAACTGTAAGATGGGGATGCATAGGCTTCAGCTACCCCACTGGGCTGTTGTGAAAATTAAATGAGGAAATAGGAGCAAAGTATTTGGCTCAGAATTAATGCTGTTATTGTCCTTCTCTCGCCATCTTTTGGTCGACCTAGTGGGCTAAGTGAAGTGGATGGGCATTCTAACCAGGACCGTATTGTGTGTGAGATGTGTGCGTTGAACTCAATCTGGGACTTAAGAGGTTGGGGCGGAGTGTAAGGGAGCTGACATTTGCTCATTGTCTGCTGGGTGTCAGGCTCCATGCCAAGTCACCTTACATAGGCCTAGCCACTTCCTGCAATGACTCTGTAGAGTGGGAGGTATCACACACATACTCGTCCCCTTTTATGGATTGGGAAACCGAGGCTCAGGGAGTTTCTTGCCTTCCTAGGGTCACGTGGCTAAGTAACTGGCAGGCTTGGGAAAGGAATTCAGCTTTCCCTGGAGTTTATGTGCCACGGTCCAAATTCACAACCTCAGACGTGTATTTTAGGAAGTGCCCTATAGATGGACCATGTCGAATTGCTTTCATTTTTTAACAATGGCTGGATCATAGGTTTTCTGCTATGCTGATTAACTGTGACCCCACTTGTAGCTCTCTTCTGCCTGAAGACAGTGTTTGTCCCCTGGCCTTTCTGAGGTCAAGGTTAGAAAGCTGCCTCCAGAGGCCTTTGCCCTGAATGCGAGAGAGGGAGACAAAGGGACCTGGAATGGGTTTTCAGCTTCAAATGTTCAGATTTGACCAAGTTCTTTCTCATGTTTTGTGAGCCTTCCTCACTCTCTCACATCTCTGCCTTTGTGTGAACTGTCTCCTTGATTTTTAGAAAGCTTTACCCTTCTGGACCCTGCTCGACTATTCCTTCCTACGTCAAGGCTTTCTGTCCTTGCCGGTAGGACTGAAGCAGGTGAGACATTTGTCACGTCTTAGCAGTTGTTACACTGCAGGGGGTTCAGGCAGCTTCCTGCCTCGCTTCTCTGAGCTGCGGGCTTCTTGAGGATTTGGATTGTGTCTTACTCCTCTTTGTATCTACTGTCCACATGGCATGCCCATAATTCGTGTTTCCACACTAGTTGTCAGGAGCCAGAGGACACTAGCACTGGCCTCCAAATCCTGTGACCCATCTGGCGCGGTGTCAGCCTCTAAGGAGGCTGGCCATCTTGTGCCTGCCATCCAGGTCTTTGCCTGCTCTCAGCATCCTTAATTTTCCTCTTCTGCAGTCAGAACAATCTCAGAGTAGCTCTAATTGATAGCTATTTTGGTTCAGGCTATACCTGGACTGTTTATTTCTATTCTCTGCCTGGGACTCCTGGGGATTCTGATTTAATAGGTTTGGGTACTTGGCTCTCAAGAGTGAATTGTTTAAATATAACCGGCACAATACAAGAGGTGCAGGCTGCAGCTCTCTGAGATCCCAGTATTTGAGGAAGAGAGACACATGCGTGCAAAAGAGAAACCATTCATGAATGTGGGGGCGGGGGAGGGCACAGCAGTTGAAAAGGAATGAAAGCCACTTCCCTTTCTCATGTGAGTGGAAACACGAGCAGAAGTTACTGGAGCCACTCATCTCTATGATCATTCATCTATCGGTGTGTTCATTCGTTCGTCCCGCAGAGCCGAGGTTATTGCAGGAGCCCCTCAATGGCTTCCTAGCCTCTCTTCTCCCTGTGCAGTCTGTCTTGTGCAGCACCGTCCATGCGTCCCCTGTTACTCATGGGGTCAAGAGCGGGCTCCTTAGCACGATACCCACGGTCACTGATCACGTCTGCCTACTTATTCCCCTCATCTCCTGCAGCTCCACACTTGCTCTTCTCTAAACTCCAACAATGTTGCACTTTTTTCCCCCAGAGTTTATTTTGAGAGAGACAGAGACAGCACGTGTGGGGGAGGGGCAGAGAGAGAGAGAGAGGTAGAGACAGACAGAGAGACAGACACAGAGACAGAGAGAGACACAGAATCCCAAGCAGGCTTCCCACTGTCAGCAGTAGAGCTGGATGTGGGGCTCGAACTCATGAACCGTGAGATCATGACCTAAGCTGAAATCAAGAGGCGGACGCTTAACCAACTGAGCCACCCAGGTGCCCTAGCAGTGATGCATTCATAAGGATACCATCAAAAGGCCAGTTTGTTTTGCCTCCATGCTTTTCAACGTGCTATTCCCTGCCTTCAGGATGTTTTCCTGTTTCCTACTTAGTTGCCAAAAGTCCCCTTAATCCTGTCCTGACTGCTTTCCTTGGCGTCACCAAGCTAAAGGAGGTGAGCCCTTTCCCCCACCACAGGGTTGGGGGCACACACTCATCAGAGCTCTGATTACTTGTGCTGAGCGTGTTGACATGCATCTTTTTTTCCCACTGGTCTGTGAATTCTCATGGTCAAAGCCCATGTATTATGCCTACAGGAATAGTACCTGACATATAGTAGGTGGTAAATAAATGCACATTGAGTGAGCACATTAATTGTATGCTGTGTGCTAAGGAGTTTGGATGTTACCCTGAATCCAAATTGAGTCATCAACAGGGTTGAAGCAGAGCTAGCTGCAGGATTGGGGTTGTACTTAGGTTAGAAGGGAGAATGAGTGGCGGGGGCAGCGCTGGAGGAAACGACACCAGCCAACCTTCCCACCCTCACCTCTAGCCGCTTCCACCAGTTTTATACTCTGCTCATCCAGGCGAGCGTTCACCTCACACACTTCTTCAGCGCTTTGAGACAGAGCTAAAACATCCACTTCTTCCCTGAGTTGTCCCCGACCTGTTTCCATCATACTTTGTGATGTTCTCAGTGGTATAATATGTCCAACATTTACTGAGCATTTTATTAGGTACTGAAAACTTTGGACTCTAAAAAATTAATCATCACAGTGGCTCAATGAGACACCCCTTTTTTTTTTTTTTTTTTTAAACATTTGAGGCAACTGAAGCTCAGAGAAGTTAAGTCACTTGCCCAAATTACCCTGCTAGGAATAGTAAATGGATACGAATGCAAGTCTGGCTCTGAGTCACAGCTCTTACCAATGGAAACATCTGTATCACGGTTTTTCTCTTTGCCCACAGCTCACATAGTAGCACAACTGACACAAACTGTTGGATTAAACCAGTTTTACACTTCTGTCCAGTATTTTGGCTGGTATGGGGACAGTTGGAGTCTTTAGGATTGTTTGTAGTATTGCCCTTCTTGTTTCCTCTGGACAGTGCTGCTGGCCTCCTTTCCTCCTTTGTTTTGTTTCTTTTTCCCCTTGTCCCTCAGTGATATCCAGGTTTCGGTTGGATTGCATCATTTTCCTCTCTTCCTTTGAAAATTTGGTTGGAAGTCTTCATTAGGCTTCCTTGCTGCCCATGAAGCTGTTGTCCCTGGTGCTGGTGAGATGGTGACCTCGCCTTGCAGGGTACCCAATCTTGGGACATGGTGACATGTCACAGCCCGATTGTCAATATCATTTTGATGGCAGGTCCGCACTTCCAAATGCTCCTTTCCTACAAGGTCCTGCCCTTCAACTAGAGGAAGAGAGGAGAGTATCATCTGGGTCTGGAAATTCTTTAATACTTTTACCCTGAGCTTGATTGGACTTGCCTTATGATAGGGTCTGGGCATTCTGCCTCTATGGCTTCCTCGCTGTGAGGGACACTATGTTTCCTGAGTTGCAGGGAGGATTCAGTGTGAGAACAGGCATGAGAGCTCCTTGTTTGGTCCTGCTAAAGAATAGTGACTTCCTTTCTCTTCATCATAAAGCCACCTTAGAGGGTCCTCACAACTGGCCACTTTGTGCAAATCAGCCCAGTTGGGTAGAGGCTGGTGAGCCCAATGGTGAATCAGGCAGAACTTGATTATCTACCGGCTTTACCGTATTATCAGACACTTGCTCAGTCATGTTTGTCATGTCTCATAACCTTACCACCAGAGTTAACGTAGCTCTTCTGTAAAGGGTTGGGTAGTAGTTTAGGCTTTTCAGGCCATGGGGTCTCTATCACTTCTACTTAACTCTTCCTTTGTTGTGTGAAAGTAGCCATAGACAATATGTAAGTGAGTGAACATACTTGTGTTTTGATAAAACTTCATTTATGAAAAGAGGTAGCAAGCCATATTTGGCCGACTGGTCATAGTTTGCTGATCCCTGTGTTACTAGAATGTTCTTGACCAAGTTTCTTCCATACTATAGCTCCATATCCCAGAAGACACACCTGCATGTCCAGTAGCTTCAGTTGGCCTCCATATGGTTATCTCTGTTCTCTCTTGGTAGGCAGATACCAAACATGACAGTAGTTGGTAACTGGGGCTTTCTGACCCAGCTTGCTGCTGCCTGTACATCATCCTTTGTTTGGTTCAAGGCATACTCACTGCTTCCTGAGCAGGTCCCACCTCACAGCCTGGCCCAGAGTCCCCTCTTCTGTTTCTCTCCAACTTGGAAAGCTTCCCTTTGTCCTACCAAGATCACCTTGATCTTCCTCCATTCCATCAGAATGATTTCCCCCTAGGATTATTTTGTCTGTCTATATCCCATGTAGGAATAATTTATTCTAAGGCATAGATCTGACATCCTGTTTTTAGTATGAGACAGATTGGGTTTGAGTTCTAGCTTCCCTACTCACTAGCTGTGTGACCCTGTGCAGGTTATACAAACTCTCTTAACCTCAGGGTTTTTTATTTTTTTATTTTATTTTTTTTTATTTACGAGATAGGGACAGTAGTAGTACCTACTACACAGGGTGTTTGCAACTCATGAGGGAATGCTTGTACCACCAGCACATTGTGTGGCAGCACATTGTGTGGCCCACTCATGCTCCATTTATTTATCAACTATTTACTGGTTATCTGCAGTGTGCCAGGAGCTGCATGCCAGCCTTTATAATAACATCTAAGGTCACATATGTAAATAGCAGAGCTGAGACCCAAGTCAGATATACTAGGCCTCCCCAACCCCATGATCTTTACTCAGTAATGACCTTCAAAATAATTATTTTTAGGACATTTTTGACTTTTCCCCAGTATTAGAGTTTTCGGTTCACTGTCTTTACCCAGTCTTCTCTTCATATCAAAGTTTTTGATAGACCTCGTAGTACTTCCAAACATACACAGAGTTCAGGCTTGGTAAGTATTTATTGAATTAATGAATGCATTTGGTGAGCAGGCCACTCGTGAGGGGGTTTTTCAAAAATAGAGTAAAAGTCTACCAAGGACTTATGTATTCTTTACTCATTCCTACCTTCAATCTGATCATCATTGTTCGTCCCATTGTTCATTTGTGCCTTGAGGTTGATCTTTTCAGTCGTTTCTTACAATTACCCAAATCCTACCCAGAATTCTCATTGCTTCCCAGACCATGATGTTCAAACCACACGTCACACGCCATGCGTTTAAATATTCAGTGGCTCAGGTTGGTGCCAAGCCCAATTTTCCCAGTGTCCCTTGCTGTCTCTCTCATTGCTTTTGACAGGAGCCAGGCTCACCACAACACACTCGGCTTGTCAAGGAGGCTGAAGAAGCTGCCCCAGACCCAAATTTTTGGTGGCTGAGCTGGTATTCCTTTGCCTTACGTAGCCTTTAATTGAAAACAACACATAGATTCTAATTTGTTTTAAATGTATCCAAGTCCTGGCATATATTGAATCGATCCCAAGGCCCCAAGACCTATCATCCCTAGAGAAACACAACATTAGAGGGGACAGAGCTTAGGGAAGAAAGACCTATAGGAATGCAGAGGTCTGTTAAATGGCTCCAACACATTCTGTGAGGTTTGGCAAAAGCCAGAGCTCTTGTAGCCAGACACGTTCTGCATGAAGTTTAAACTGATTTGACATTGTGGCAGGGGAAGTCCTTACTCTCAGGATTTATTAATTCATGATTCACTCATCAGGATTGTGTTTTGTGTAAGGTGTCCAAGTATCTAATGATTCCTGCTAAAATACTGCTAGTGCTTTGCTTTTCCACTTTCTCTGCTCTTCCCATTCTCGATTAAGATCAAACAGCATTAGAATCTGTCTTGATTTGTATTTGGGTCTGGAGGTCAAATCATATGACAAAATACAAACTTGGCCAGATCTATTCCCACCCCCCACCTCTAAAATTACTGGTGTAACTACCTATTTTTAGATACTCAATTGAGTCCTTCAGTTAGGCTCAGATATCATGTGCAGTGAAATTGTCAAAGACATTATTTTCCTTTAGAGATCATTCAAGCAGTACAACAAAGACACCTCTTATAAACTTCAAGCCCTTACACTCCCAGCAACATGTACGGGGTACTGAGAAGGTACTGTCTTGGCAAGCACCACATTATGCCACCGACAGCCCCAGTGGGAAGTTGAGAGTTCTTCCTGACTTCTCCCTCTCAGTACCTAGCAACTCTCAAGACGTTGCTGATTGCACTTTTTCATATTGCTTGACTTCGTCCACTTCTCTCAAACTCCTGGTTCATGCCCTTGTCATTTACTTCTTAGAACACTGCCGTAGCTAGCTGACTGGCTTCCCTGCTTATTGTCTAGTCATTTTCCACTCTGGCTTCCAGTCAGCAGTCCTGTTGATGTGTGCAAAGTGTGCATTTTATCATGCTGTTCAGTTGCTTAACCATTCTCAGTGGTTGTTTCTCCTTGAGGATAATGCTTCGAGTGATCAGCACAATCTGTAACATCCAGCACCACCTGGTCTGTGTCTATCGCTCAGCATTACTTTTTCCAGTCACCTTTTCATTCTTTGGGATTTACCATATTGAACTCTGGACTGTACTCAAGACGAGCCTTGTTCTCTTTAATTGCTACACCTTTAATTTGATTCTTCTGTCTTGAATGGTTCTATTGAGCTGTCTTCCACTAGCTTATTCATCTTCAGGACCCTGCTTAGCTTCTACTTCTTCCAAGAAACCTTGCTAAGTGTGGATTATGAGCTCCTCCTCTATGCCTCTGCAGTATTTGGCCTTACTCCTTTCATGGCATTTATCATGTAGTATTATAATTCCCTGTTTTCTTGTTTGAGCAACTAGGTTATAAATTTCCTCCAGATTGGACCATATCATGGTCACCATTGTGTTTCCAAAGCCCTACAAGAAGTTTGAGGGAAGGAATAATTTATTCTATCTTTTTACTTCCTTTGCTATGTATACCAGATGGATTCCCTTTTTTGAACACATTAAGCTGTACTTTCATGATTCTGCCTTTGTTCTAGATGTTTCCTAGAAATGTCTTTTTCCCTCTTTTTTTCCATGTGAGTTCATCCAGGGCCAATCATGTAAATTTTTAATATTTTATTTTACATTATTTATTATAACCAACCAGCTAAGCTGACCCTATGCATCAGGTGTGGGATGGAAACAGCATTGTTGGTGTAGAATGTCTTAGAAAAAGTACTGATATAGGAATCAGGAGCCCCGAGTCCCGGTCACAGCCGTATTGATGACTTCCTATGTGACCTTAAGCAAATCAGTTCCCCTGTCTGGACCTCATGCTGAGATGAGGCCTCAGATTAGATGATCTTTAGGGAGTCTTCCATTGATGGTCCCTATAAATTGTGGTATTTGAGATGAAGAAAGGGAAGGACCTTTGTGGAAAGATGTCTATGCCAAAAAGGCCAAATTAATAAGCCAAATGTCCAAATAAAATCAGTCAGTAAATCCTTGATTGGTCATTGCTCTGCCACTATATGTGCTATAATTAGCTTAATCCTAGCATTGACTGCTATGGTCCCCAAGTTCTCCTGGACTAGGAGCAGGCTTTGGTTTCAAGCAAAACTAGACAGGATTTCTAGCACTACCTCTAACACTTACATGCTATGTGACTTTGATCAGGGCCCTTGTTTCTAAGCTTTGGCTTCTTCCTCTATAAATTGGGTATCAAGAGTATGTAATTATTATGGTTGATGAGAGCATGATGCTTTGAAATAGTGCCTACAAAGCATTTAGCCGACTTTGCATAGTAAATGCTTGCGGTGGTCGTGGTAACAATGATGTTGTATCTTGATATAAATAGATTGCCACGTGGTTAAACTAAGAGGATTAGAGGAGGAGATTCTTGGGATAGTAGCTTCCGTATGGTGAGTTAAAAAATTTTTGATGGAAATGGTACACTGCACCCAGGAGGAGCTCAATAAGTATTTGCTCAGTAAATAGAAGAGAGAATTTCCTTTTTGTGTGGATAATGAGAAAATAGTCCTGAGGTTTAACCCTGGCTATTTGAAGGAATTGGAAAGACCGCTTCCCTGTTAGAGATACCTTGAGTACTTAGTATAATAAGGGTCCATGGAGCCATTTTTAGTTAGTCCTTCAGGGCATATTTTAAAGCCAAGATTTCACCCTACAAAGTAGTTCTTTCTCAGCCTTTGTTTTCCAAACACAAACAAAACCACATTGCTTTAATTTTCAGCACTTATATCCTTTCCAACTAATGTTAAAATAATGATAGGATTATTGTCAAAGGTCATTTGTTATCTAAAGCTATAGGTTGACTCAGTAAAGGGACATGCATTTCTAAGCCATGAAGCATCTTCTTTTTGAGTCAGTCTTTATTTTGGAAAGGAACAAAAGCTAAATTTTCTCTTCAAGGGTGGGAAAAATGCTGTTTACTTATACGGGGGCGGAGGGGGGAATATATACCTCTGGTAGTCATAATAATCTTGCATAGCCTTCCTATAGCTCCCCATTCCTTCCTTTCTCCAGCCATGGAAAAGTCATATTTCCATCTTTCTGGAGTACTTACTATCTGCCAGGCACTCTTGGGGAGGTTTCCATATAGTGACCCTGGTTCTACAAAATAAATATTATTATTTTCATCATAATATGAAGAAGCAAGTGCTCTTGGAGAGTAGGTGATGGATAGGTGATTTAATTTGGGGTTGGTCTGTTCCTAAAATATATCCCTTTTCACTCCACCAGACTGATCCTTATGTGGGAGATGGGCATTAATTATTAGCGCCACTTACGATGGTGAGTAGAAGCACTGAGAGGGTACAAGAGCACAAGGTACATGATGAGAAAGCATTTCTTCTGGGACCAACTTCCACATCTGCAGCTTATTCCTTCATAACATGGCTGCCTTTTGCTCATAGTTGGGTTACATTGCCTCATATCCTTCAGTAAAAACAAACACAAAGTCAACACACTAATGGTCATGGGAATTATCTAATGTTGGTTTGGTCATAACAGAGTCTCACTCCAGAACAGATTGATTGTCCATACAGAGGCCTTTTTTGTTTCTTCCCCAGCATCACATTATGTGCTCAATAAACATGCCAGAACATATGATCTGAAATATGGCCCCAGCAGTGCATTTCAGGGCCCTGGGCTTGGCGGAGTCCAGGACAACATAACTCCTTCACTGAATAATCATTGTTGATCTCCTGATGCATTTCAGGCAGTGTGTTGTGCCCTGGGTGTGGCCCAGGCTTTTTAACCCCAATTGCCACTAGAAGTATCTGGGAAGCTTTTGGGGAAAAAAATGTTTAGGCTTCATTCGCAGAGAGTCTTATTTCATTGGGTTAGAAAGGGACTTAGGCATTAATATTAGGTGATTCTACTGTGCACTGAGTTGAGAGACTCTAGTCCAGAGCTAAAGAGACCAAGAAGTAATGACAAATAGGGGAAGCAGGGAATCCCCAGATGTTAGTCATTTGTGTGTCATGATTATGGTGTTGTCTGTCCTCAAACCTGCTGTATCTGTCAGATAACAGATTTCTTTAAATCTCTCATCCAAAAAATAATCTAAATAGGAAACTTTACATACTTACCATAATTTGACAACCAGTGTTACTTTCCACTAATGGGAGATAAAACATAAAAATAAAATAAAGATAAAACAAATGATATGTGTAGTTCATACACAGCATTTTGAGAAGCATTGGTACAAGGGCAGGAAAGTGGGCTTTTGCAGGACGGGACCTGGATTAAGGTCCCAGTTCTATTCTTCATATCTGGCCACTCCCAGACAAGTGACCTAGCGTCTCTCAACATAATTTTTCTTTGGTATAAAATGGAGTCAATAATGCTTGCCATGTCATATTTTTATGCTTATGAGATCATTCTAGGAGAGAGTGCCTAGCTCGGTTTTGGGTGCGTGGATCGACGCTCACGAAATTGTAGCTTCTCTTACACTAACTGGCNGAGATCATGACCCAAGCAAAAGTCGGACGCTTAACCGACTAAGCCACCCAGGTGCCCCAACTAACTGGCTTTTCTTAATAAAAACCTATGACTAGAGGTGTTTATAATGCACTCAGGGGCTGACTTTCTAAAGATTGGGGAACGCTGTCAAGTCAACGTGTGATCTGACCCAAATCTTAAAGAGTGAGTAAAGGGTTGGAAGGGTACAATGCCACTTGGAGATACCGTGGCTTCATTGAACACCAGGTTGGGGATTACTAAAAACTACTTCCCAATATTGTATGTTTACATTTACAGAAACTGTGTGTATTCTGGCAAGTGTCTCCTCACTTATGACACAGTCTTTCGACACACCTCTCATCTGTCTCCATTCCTGGGACAGAGGGCTCCACCATGGTAGTGCTTCCCGGTAATTATAGTGGAATTTCAGGTTAATCTGGCTTCAGCAAAGATGAGCTTCGTTATTCCTATTTCCATGACTCTAACTGTTCCTGCTAGTATTAGGCATGATCCTCTCTGAGAATCCTCAAGCATCTTATGTCTCATTATATAAATGCTCATCCATATCCAGCCTTATGTCTGACAGATTGCTTGGGTAATACATAGTGAGTGGCCTGCAGTGATCTACTTGGATAGAAAAAGGCATAACTCTAATATTTTTGTCGATCGTCGGTAACTGTATCTCTAGTCTCATGCATTTCAAATGAAAAACTTTAGAGGTGTGGTTTTATCAGTAATATGAAAATTAACTGACTGAGTCATTTTGAGTCTTTATTCATTGAAATAAGTCGGCCAGCATCTACTGTTTGGTAGAAATATTTGCTGACCTCAAGAAGCCAAGAGTCTTGCAGGAGACACAGATGAGTATAAACTGTAACAAAAACCAAAATGCAAATGAAAAATAATGACAGCTGAGATGCTGAGAAAGGTGCGTCTAGAGAGCTGTGAGTATACAGGGAGTGAGCTTATCACAAATCCGATTTCATTCTGTAGTCAATGAGTCCTTGACATTTACTCAGAGACGCCATCTTTTTCCTTTTTATGCATTCATCATAGACATGGCCTGATTATCTGGATAATGATAAGCAAGCTCGGTGAGGGTAGTTTCGGTGGCTGCTGTGTTCATCACTGAACCCTCCGTGCTCTGCTTAGCTTAGTACTTGGCTCATAGTAGGTGCAGAACGCATGTTTATTTAATGGCTCTGTGGATGAACCCAAACTGGCTGCAAATGCAATGAAGAGCTATAATATGAGTCTGAAAAGGATATAATGTTGGTGAAATATTTAGTATCCTGGAGCACATTCTAGCTTCTGGAAAAGAGATTTCCTTTCCAGTTTAAATGTCCTGACTTGTATGGAGCCTCATTGCCACCTTTCATAAGCAAAGGGATTTCTGGACTATAAGCACAATTCCAAATGTAGAGACATTCCCGGTAACTGAAGGAACGCCCTTGAAAGTCAAGGAGACTTTCTCCAAATGGACCAGATTTATAGGGTGAGAAGAGATATGTGAATCTAGGCCAGAGGCCAAGGTTCCTCATTTATTCCATCGTTGGAAGTGAGGGCCTCAACAAGATGTAAAAACAACTGGCTTCTGCATACCTGCCCTTGAAGACCATTCGGTCTGGAAAACTCCATATACAACCCTCTGTCTACACCGCCCTAGTGTCTGGCTGCTTGAGGCATAGGTCAATCTCCTGGTGTCCTAGAAGGAGCACAGACTTTGTATGAGTGGTTTCACAGTTCAGCTCTGCTACTTTCCAGCTGTGTGGCCCAGGTTTCCTTGGCTGTAAAATGAGAGATGAGCCTTCTGATGCCCAACGCAGTCATGGTTGAGGGCCAGAATTTGGAACCCAAATCATCTGTGCGGGACTCAACTCAGCCCCTCTGCTTACTGGCCGTGTGACCCATCAGGGAGCAAATCCATTCTATACTCTGAGAGGAAGGACCCTTTCTCCTGCCAGGAACCAGGTCTCACTTTGACGCTGAGATTCTTCTAGAATGTGAACTCCCCACTAAATTGTGGGCTCTCTGCGTGCCCTGTGCTGTAGCCTGTGGTTCACAGCAGAGCCTCAGTACATGTTTGTCAATGGAGGAACCAAGCTTCAGCTCTTATTATTGGCGCTGAAGGGAGTTTTGTGCCTGCCTGGCCATGGCTGTCCTCTAGATGGCAAACTCTGCTCAGTTTTGGACAGGAGGCAGCCCCTCTGGCTGGGCGATGCCCTGGTGTGGAGTGGTTTATTGGAAATCCAGTTTCATCCAGTGCACAATCCTCAGAATGGCTGCCAGTCTTCTGGAAATGCCAGCCAGGGTGAATCTCTCCTCTTTTCCAAGGAGAAGATGGGTGTAGCTTTGTGATCTCCCCTCTCCCTCCAGCGTGTTTTCTAAACAAGAGAAATGGCCTCCTCAGAGGTGGGGAAGGGGCCAAGCTTTCTTTACAGTTGTTTCTGGGTGGCCTCACCTATATTTTCTCATCTGATTCTTACAATGACCTTCTTCAATAAGTAATGTTATTATTTCCCCGTTAAACAAATGACGGAGCAGTGAATTTGAGACATTAGTGCATGTCCTCAAAGGCAAGCAGCTCTTTTAGAAGTGCGGGGTTGCTAAGTCATGTCCTTCCCGTGTCTCTGTCTTTCACCTGGCCTCACCGTCTTAGAGAAAAGGTGGAAAACCAAGGGTGCGGGAAATAGAAACCCAGCAACTAATTTAATTAAATATTTGAATATACAATAAGACAGTAAGAGTCATCAGCCCCAGGCAGTGATGTCTGCTTTAGCCAGAGCAGATGAGCTTGGCAAGGCAGGGTTTGTGTGTCTGGAATTCTGTCACAGCGTCCAGGGAGCCCCCCTTTGAAGAGTACAGTCAACTGCAGAAGTTCTAAATGCTTTTGGCTTGAGGAACTCTCATCTGAAATGAGTTTCATTGTCTCCAAAACCATATTTTAAATGTTCTCTCTCCCCCATATTTCGGAGTTGGCTGACACTTTTAGGAGAAAGGTGAGTGGGAGAATCATTCATTTATTTAACAGACACAGATTGAGCTCCTCTTAAGGTTTGGACCGTGTTCTGTCAGGCATAGTCCATGCAAAGTTGAAGCCTATGGAAGCCCTACCTTAATAAAAGACATTAAGACATGTGCAGAAATAATTAGAATTTAAGGTAGAAAATGCCAAGGGCCTTGAACATATATCTGAGTTCGGGAGGGATTACATATTCTTATTTAGGGGACTCTGGAAAGGCTTCATGGAGGAGGTGATATTTGAACTGGACCTTACAGATTATGTAGGATAAGGATATGCCTACAAGGAGAAGAAGTCACAGCATTTAAAAGCCAAGAAAGGTTAAAAACCAGTATGTATGGCTGGGGAGCAGTGAGTCCTGTAGTTACCTCTGTGCAGAGGGACGGGGGGTTATAGCCCAGGAGACTGGCCTCAGCTTGGAGGGGCGTCCTATGGCACATCCACCTCCCATTATGATTATGTTTCTGTCTGTCCTTTTCCTGTGAAGTGTGTACAGTTGATGTTATGTTATTAGGTGTGTGTAAATTTAGAATTATCATACGTCTGGCAAGTTGACTTTGTATCATAAAGTGTGTCTCTTCACCTCTAATAGCACTCCTTTGCTTACTTAGACTCTATATGAGATGATGTTAGTATAGCTACACCAGAGTTCTTTTGGTGAGTTTTTGCATGGTTCATCTTTTTTAAATCCTTCGAGTTTTAATATTTCTGTGTCCCTATGTTTAAGGTATATCACACATAAACAACATATAGGTTTTTTTCCTGGTCAGACAGAGTGGATCTTTCAATTAAAGAATTTAGTCCATTGGCATTAAATGCAATTATTGATGTATTTGTACTTTTAAATCTTATTTTCTATTTGATCCACTCATTCTGTGTTTAATTTTTTCTTCTTAAAGTTTATTTATTTTGAGAGAGAGCAAGAGCATTTGACTATGAAATTCTTAGGTGTGATTTCCTTTGTACTTATCCTCCTTGGATTGCTTAATCCTTATTTGTTTTGTAAAATTGTCACCAATTTTTTTTCTATTTAAGTCATTTTTCTATGTCTTTCATCTTCTGGGACTTCAATTACATGAGATTAGAACGTTACAGCCTATTCATATATATCACCTACATAGAAATACATAAAATATATGTAGATATATGGTCTATTGATTTTTTTCAAAGCTTCAGTTTTTGTTTATTAATTTAAAATCCATGAAGATATGTCATTGAAGCTTCCATATTCTAAGTAAACTATTTTTTGAGGGTTTCTCAGTCTTCAACCAATTAGTAAAATTCTTTTTTCCAGAACCTCGAGTTAGATCAGTAGGAGTTGGGGATAGGGCTGTGCATAGTGAGCCTCTTTCTCCTGGACCCTCTCCTCCTTTCCTGAGCTCTCAACATGTGCCAGTATGGCCTATTGATTGATCTATAGATCTATCTTGTCTTCCTCTGTCTGTATTTTCCATATTTTTTACGCCTCCTGCTTCAGCCAGTATATTTTCTGTTGATATATCTTCCATTTGATTAATCCTTTCTTCTGCTACACCTCATTTGCTCCTAAGCCTACTTACTGAG
The DNA here is from genome assembly GCF_008692635.1 of Crocuta crocuta. Lineage (NCBI taxonomy): Eukaryota > Metazoa > Chordata > Mammalia > Carnivora > Hyaenidae > Crocuta > Crocuta crocuta. The sequence goes on along the minus strand of NW_027551562.1, from coordinate 179,827 downwards.
TTTGTAAGTTCAGTTATTGTATTTTTCAGTTTAAAATTTTCTATTTGAATTTTTTATAAGTATTAATTTTTTTTAAATGTTTATTTTTGTGACAGAGGGACAAAGCACAAGTGGGAGAGGGGCAGAGAGAGAAGGAGACACAGAAGCTGAAGCAGGCTCCAAGCTCTGAGCTGTGAGCACAGAGCCTGATGCGGGACTCGAACTCACGGACCGTGAGATCATGACCTGAGCTGAAGTCAGACACTTACCCGACTGAGCCACCCAGGTACCCCTCTATTTGAATTTTTTATTGGTTTAATTTCTTTGGTGAATTGTCCATTTTGTTATCCATTTTATTTTACATATTAATTATAGTTAAAAACAATATTTGCTTCATGTGGCAAGCAGAATTGTAAGATGGACCCTTAGTTCCACCCCTCCCCCACTATAATCCCCTCCCTTTTGGAGGTGGGTGGCACCTATAAATTTGGTGGGATATCACTCTCTGATTAGGTAGGTTATACTGTGTAACAAGTGTGATGAGGTCGCCATTTCTGTAATAAGACTTCTTCCTAGCTGACTGAAGAGAGACTCTTCTGGTTTTGAAGACATGTGCTTCCAGTTTGTGAGATGGTCACGTGGCAAAGACCTGAGAGTGGGTTCTAAGAGCTGAGCAGCCAGGACAATGGGGCCTTCAATTCTTCCAGAAATCTGACTGAGCTTGGAAGAGGATCCTTAGCACCAGCTAAGGATGCAGCCTCACTGTCTTTGACCTTGTGAGCCTCTGAGCAGAGAATCCAGCAATGCTGTTCATGGACTAGACCTTTAGAAACTGTGAGATAATAAATGAGTGTTATTTGGACTCTCAGGGTGTGTGATGGTTTGTTATGCAGCATTAGAAAATGGTCGTCGATGGATCTATTTCTCTATTTTTTTAATATTCGTCTTGTTTTGGTGTATTTGTTATTTTTTTTATTGAAGTCCTGGCATTGTCTGTGAAAAGTTGTAGGGGCTCATGAAGATGCTCTCTTCCTGTGGGAATGGTTCATCCTGTTCTCTCAGAGGCACCCTGGGTAGCTTTGAATCATCACCATTCATTCATGAATGGGTCTCATTTTATTCTTGGTTACAATATTCATATGGCTGTATATGAGAGCCCCCACTTCTAGGTATAGCCCCTTGGGGATTACAGACTGAAAGCTGGGATATTCACTAGGGATTTCCTTCAAAGTAGGCACTGAGCTCCAGTTTTGGACCCCTTAATATCTTGGTGTTATGGACTAAATGTTTGTGTTCCTTCAGAATTCATATGTTGAAGTCTAATCCCCAAATGTGATGGTATTTGGAGATGGGGGCTTTGGGAGATAATTAGCTCATGAGAGTGGGGCCCTAATGAATGGGATTAGTGCCCTTATAAGAGACAAAAGGGAGATGATCTCATTTTTCAGTGTGAAGTTATGGCTAAAAGGCATCTGCCTGCTCTCAGGAAGAGGGCCGTCACCACAAACTAAATGGGCTGGCACCTTGGACTTGTAGTCTTCAGAATTGTGAAGAATAAGTTTCTGTTGCAAGCCCCCCTTCCTCCCCCCCATCCCAGTCTATGGTATTTTAAAAACAGCAGCCCAAACTAACTAAGATATTTGGTATTGGCAAAAACTCTGCCCTGCTTTGCGAAGCCTTATTTACTTGTATACTTGGTAGCTTTCTGCATGCTTTAGCAATTTATGTTTTTGTACCATGCTCTTCATTTCCTTCTGAGTCCACAGTAGCAGGGTTTAACATCCACATTTCTAGTAACACTCTGGTCAAGGCAATGCAGGCTTTTTCTGTGATTCTCCTTCAGATTATTCCAGCTTCTGCCCACTGCCCAATTCCTAAGCCATTTTCGTATCTTTAAGTGTTTGTTCCAGAAACACTCCACTTTGAGGTACCAAAATTTGAATTGGTTGAAGTTCAGCCAAAACTAGTAGGAAATAAATATTAAGAGCTGTAACACGGCTTATGTGATTGCAGGCGCTAGGTAGGCTAGTCCAAAATCCACAGGGCAGGCCATCAGGAAGGGCAGACTGGAACTTATGGACACAAACTGAATCTTCTGTCCGTAAGTGGAAGTTTTCCTCCTCCCAGGGATGCCTCAGCACTGGTCTTCATTCAGCCAATGAAATCAGGCCCATGCATATTATCTAGGAAGATTTCCCTTACCTAAAGTTAGCTACTTATGGACTTCAGTCACATCTACAAAATACTTTCACAGCAACACCTAGATTAATGTTTTACCAAATAACTGAGGGGTGTAGGCTAGCTACATTGATATATCCAAGCGACCATCGTAATTGGACATGAACTTGGCCTGCCTTTGCAAATATTTGTCCTATTTTCTCTGCGTGATCAAATATCTTCAACTTTAGGTTTAAGTGTTGCTTCTCCTGTCTATTGCCTACACCCCACCTTCCCCATATAAAACTAATTTCTTGGGGCGCCTGGGTGGCTTAGTCGGTTAAGCGTCCGACTTTCGCTTAGGTCATGATCTCGCGGTTCGTGGGTTCGAGCCCCGCGTCGGGCTCTGTGCTGACTGCCAGCTCAGAGCCTGGAGCCTGTTTCAGAGTCTGTGACTCCCTCTCTCTCTGACCCTCCCCTGCTCATGCTGTCTCTCTCTCTCTCTCTCCTAGAAATAAATAAAACATTAAAAAAAATTTAAAAACTAATTTCTTTCTTTTCGGTGTGCCTGTGGCATTGTGTGTGCTATTTTTTTGTAGATTGAATTGTGTTTTCTTACAATAAGGGTCTACAGTTATTTATCTACTTACTGAGCACTGAGCTCTGAAAGGCAGAGACCAGGACATGGTATTTGAAGTCTGATACTGAACAAATGCTCCATAAATATTATTTAAATGTTTATTGATCTGTACCAAAGTCGAAGGTGTGTGTCTGTTTATTTTAAAACCTTAATCGAAGGAAGCTGACTCTCTTGTGAAGGCCCATTTGAGTGGGCCACTTAATTATGCAAATATATAGTGAGAACAGGACAACCACTGTGTTGAGATAATGTGTAGCAGAAACGTATAACTTTATTAAGAGCGCCACTGTGTAGATCAATGGTATGCAAAGTTGATCTGTACGGAGGAGGAGGGGAATAAGATGGTGTGAGGATCCCTTGCTTTTTAAAAGTGAAGAGACAACAAACTATCCCTTCTCCCTGAGATTCTAGTTAAGAGAGAATTACTGGAATGAAGCCGATGGATCTGCTGAATATATAATTGCAGGGAAAGTCAATGATATTCGCCAAATAAAAATCTCCTTAAGGTTCGGAGGAGGTCAGCTGATGGCCTGGATCTAAATTACCTTGGAGATGGGCTAGATGGCTCACACTGTGATGTCAGAATCTCTTCCAGATTCAGCCACCTCGACACAGTGCAGTGCCCAGGGGAGCAGCTGAACATGGTGATGAAACTGGACACTGGCCTCAGCCTGGAATCCTTTTGGCTAATGTTGCCCCTGAAGGAGTGAGATCACTTTCCTTTGAAGAATAGTAGTGCTCTGAGTAAGGAGCTCGGCTGGTGAGGAAGTATTGTTGTGGAGACCAGTATTCCATTCTAACAACTTGGAATGACAAGAGGTCTTGCCAGTAGTAGTAGGTTGGGATTTGCTACCTTGGCTGCTCTGATGTAATTTATATTTAACAGCTTTATTGAAGTGTAATTGGTATACACTGCACATGTTTTAAAGTTTGAAATTTGAGGAGTTTAAAAATATGTGTATGTACCCATGTAACCATCATCCTATCCATTACCTCCAGAAGTTTCCTGTGTCCCTTTTTCTTTGTGGTAAGAACACTCAACATTAGATCTATTCTCTTAACAAAATTTTCAGTGCAAGATACAGGGCACTACACTGTATAGCACATTTCTAGACCTAATTTGAAAGGAACCCCCCTTTTGGACAATGTATGCCTTGTGTTTTGGTGGAATTTCATGGAAGAAGAGAGTCCCAAAGGAAGTGACTTCCTACTGACCTGTCCGGTGAGGGATCAAGCCCCCGTAATTACACCTGAGGTTGGTAGAATTTGTCATGTCCGTTTCAGACAGCTTGTGAATGGACAAGTGAATGATCATGTATGCCCTTCCCCTACTGCAAGGTTTAACAGGGGAAACATGGACTTCCCAATCAGAAAGGCTAGTATTAGGAATCTGATGCTAGCACTTATTACCTGCATAAAAATGAGCAATGTTTTAACCTCTCTGAGCATCTGTTTCCATTTCCTTCACATGTGGGTGCTTCAGGCTTGTTTCAGAAGATACCTTTTTTGTGAGACCGTGCCGGTCCCTTGATTCCCTCCTAGACTCGTCCTCACTTTTTGTTATATGTTATTATCGTATGGAAGCCATTTACAGACCACTATTTTTAAATCCTCCTTAGATAAAGCTGAACACTAGATAGAATAAAAGATATGTGCTGCCAATATGCACAAGAATCTATTCTCCATCCCGACTTGAGCATGAGAACAATGCTATTACACATCTTTTACAAAGTCCTATTTCCCCTCTATGGCTTGGATTGTCCTTCTCTGTCAAATGGAGACAGTACTTGGTATCGAAATAGCATCAAAATTCAGAAGGAAACAAACCAGAAGTTGAAGAGAAAGTGCTGTCAAAGGAAGTGAAAGTATAGGAGGCTCTAGATTGTTCAGGATTGTGGTTTCAGGGACTAGAAGATCTATTTTTACACTTTGCCTTTTCATTTATTTGACATGGGAAGGGTTGGTGGGAACTTGCTGCACAGAAGTATTTTTGAATGGTACTGAATTCACTATGGAGCTGGCTTTGAAATTTCTGTCCTCTGGTCCTTATGGTTCATTTTGCCTCCGTCTATAATGTGAGCTCCATAAAGGCAGGCTGGGGTTTATCTTGTTCATTGTTGATTCCCATTTAGTTTACTCATTCATTAATTCAAAAAATAGTTTTGTCCTCCTGCTATTTTATAGGAGTGTCCTACATGTAAGGAAAAGACATACAAATATTCTCCCTTCACACGGGAAGCAGATAAAGATCCATCTTTTCTGATATTGCTTCCTCGCAAATAGGGGGTTGTTATGGGTGATCTGGGGAATACTCTTCTTTAGATAGAATGATCAGGGAAAGAATCAGCATTTCAAAGAGCCATGAAAAAGCATGTAAGACAGGACATGAAATCATAAAATTCTGAGATTGAGAAAAGCTTGTCAATATCTAATAATTTATAGAAGAAGTGATGACCTGGAGTCTGGCCCTTGGATTCTCGATAGACACTTAATCTGTTATTAGTCTGTGTGTCCTTCTGGGTGTTAGTTCTGTGAGTGTCATTCCTTCTTGTTGGCCTACTCTTGAAACTCTTTAATTCCCCCTTCTTTATCATCCACCTCATTCATCACGTACTGGATCCTGTGGTGTTTCTATAAACTTTGCAATTCTCACTCTTATCCATATTGATTCTTTTGCCCCCATTGCTGCTGACTGCCCAAGTATTAGTCTTCTGAGCTCTCATCTGCACTACAGCAATAGCCTCCTATCATCTACATTGGCCTCGCCTCCCTGACATCCTGTTCTGTCTTTCCTCCCTTAGCAGTAACTGCCTGGTGTAAAGAGATTGGCCACATTTACGCCTCCAACAATGATCCCTTATGTGCTAATGCTATACCCTTGACATCTCCACATTGTGATTGGGTGAAGAAGGAAGGGTGTGGAACTCAGGAAGTGATGGGCTTTCCTATGGTCAGATTAATAGGTCCACACATGGTCATATAACTCAAGTTGGTCCACCGCATGTGAAATCCTGGATTCACTGATGGGGTGAAGAAAAACTCTCTCTTCTCTTGGATTTGTTATAAGTGCATGAGGGCTAATATCGCTGTGACTGTTTGGCCCTAATGTTGGGGGCCAGCCTAAGGAATAAGCTGAGATGTGAGACAGGGAAACCTGGAAAGTTGTAGAGAAGAGGACTCATAGATCTTGATAACTTTGCCCAAGCCCCCATCTCTGGGCCTCAGTTCTGTTAACAGCCAATTTCCTGTATCACATGAGGTGTTCGGGTTAGATTTCTTTTTCCATGTGCAGCTTCAGCACCTGAACAGGTTCTGCTCTCAGTTGTAACTTTATCTACGACATGCTAATATCTGCCAAAAGAATTATTTAAAAAAACTGCTGATGTTTATTGAGAACTTACTATGTTCTCACGTTGTTCTAATAGTTTAAATGTGTTATCTCATTTATGGCTCACAATAACCTTGTGAGTTAGATATTATCACTAAGGCCATTTTACAGATGATTAACCTGAGGCCAAGAAGGGTTACATAATTTGACCAAGGCAGCCTGGCTAATGTGGAATAGCAGGTATATTACTTATATATGGCTGCATGAAAAATTGCCCCCAGATTTAGTGGCTTAAAACAAGAGCAGCTTAATTCCTCTGTCAGTGAGGAATCTGGGTATAGCTTAGCTGGGATCTCTGGTTTAAAGTCTCTGGTGGTTGCAGCCTTACTGTTGACCAGGCTGCAATCTCATCCGAAGGCTTGACTGGGGCAGTGGGGAATTCACTGTGAGCTAACTCATGTGGTTGTTAGCAGGCCTCCGTCTCTTGTCATGTGGGCCTCTTCACAGGGTGGCCTCATGACATGGGGGTGGTTTCCCTTCAGGGCACCCAAGAGTGAGTGAGACCAAACACAATGTCAAGGGTGCATAGGTGCCTCCATGAGAGGGAGAGCCAGAGGAAGAAGGGAAGAGCAAGAGAGACCGACAGATTGGAAGTCACAGTTGTTTTTATGTAACCTAATCTTAGAAGTGACATCACCTTTGCTGCATTCTGTTTGTTGGAAGTGAGTGCTCATATCCAGTGTCCCTCCAGGGGGAGAACAAAGACATGAATTCCAGCAGGTGGGGGTCACTGAAGGCCGTGTTAGAGGCTGCCTGCCACAGTCAGTGCACAGTGTAGTCCGAGTGCGTACCATACGGGTCCGTTCTTAGACTTCACAGACTTTCTGGTGTCCTCCCTTCCAGGGTCACTTCTCTCTCAGAATTCCTTCATGTGTTCATGATAAACTGACTCTGCTACCTTTCATGGTCTCCTGCACGTCTATCCACCTGTGTCTTCACTGTCACAAAACCTAACTCGTCTCTCCACTGTCGATCGAACTTCTTTACCATGTCCCAGTGTCTGATAAAAGCTTTTTTTTTTTTTTTACAAATAGTTTATTGTCAAATTAGTTTCCACATAACACTCAGTGCTCATCCCCACAAGTGTCCTCCTCCATGCCCATCCCCCCTCCCACCCATGATAAAAGCTTTTTAACAATAGCCAACAGCGTCCAGCATCCATTCTTTGATCATGCAATTATAGTCCTCGCATCTTCTCACTGCCTTTTTTTGCCCCTATCATCGCTTCCTCCCTGAATGCCTTTGAAACTTCTCTAGCCACCATTTGTGAAAACCTTTTTTTACAGGAAAGCTTCTGCACAAGTCTGGTTCCTTCTGGACAATGTCCCAGACCCGCCGGCGCAGGCCCTGCTGAGGCTGCTCTCCTTTTCCCCTCCTCTGCTGTGTTCCTTTTTGCCCTGCTCTCAGCTCTTTCCGTGTCTTCCTCACTTGAATTACGTGACCGGCTCCTGATCAATTCCTGGGATACAGAGGCTGTCTATCAGGAATAAGGTGGGGACAGTTGTGCCCGTAAGAATGCACTTGCTTTGTGGGGCCGTAGGGAGGATTAGATGAGCCCAGCTCGCTGTATAAACCTAATAAAAGAATGCTCTTTTCATTAACAATAAAACAAAGCAGAAACAAAACCTCATTCTGAAAGGACTCTTTTATGTGTTGTGCTCAGGTCTCTAGCTTGAAATTCCTCCAGGGACTTTGCTGCTTAGATTTCCCCAGTTCAGATTTTAGCGCCTTTTAGTTAGATTAGTCTGGATGTCTTTGAGCTCCTTTGGGCAGGTTTTGTCTCACTTCACTTCCTCCTGCACCTTTGTCTCCTACGCTTAGAAGTGTATCAGTCAGGGCAAACAAAATTATGCCCTAGTAACAAGCAGCCTCCAGACTGCAGTAGCTGAGACAGTAAAAATATGTATATCTTACCTGACATGTCTCTTAGGGGTCAGCCCCTTGCTTGTTCTCACTCCAGAACCTAGGCTAATGAAGGAGACATCCCCTAGCACATTGGAAGGAAACCATGAGAGCAAGAGTACTATATCAGGTCTTGCACCCAGTGATAAGTGCTATAGCCTAGAAAAGACGAATGTTACTTCTGCTTGCATGTATTGGCAGAAACCATGCTTGTGAGCCGCTAAGGGTTGAACTGTCTCCCCCTAAAAGATGTATGGAAGTCCTAATCCCTGAAGCCTATGAATATGATCTTATTGGGAAATAGGGTCTTTGTAGATGTAATCAAGTAGGATGAGGTCATACTCACTTAAGGTGGTTCCTAATCCAGTATGAATGGTGTTCTTATAACAAGAGGAGAAAACAGGCACAGACACAGGAGGGAAGAATGCCATGTGGCCATAGAAGCAACGTGCTGCAGCTGCAAGCCAAGCAATGCCAAGGATTCCTTGCATTCCAAAGACATTCCAATGTCATTCAAACTTCCAGAAGCTTGGAAGGGCAAGAAAGGATTCTCCCCTCCTGGTTTCCTTAGCATGGGCCTGCTGACAGCTTGATTTTTTTTTTTTTTTTTTTTTTGGACTTCTGGTTTTCAGAACTGTGAGACAATACATTTCAGCTGTTTTTAGCACCCAGTATGTGATACTTTGTTATAGCACCTCCAGGAAATGAACATGTATAGTCTTAGCCAAGCACAAGGAGGTCAGGATGAAGTTCAGTCCTCCGGTGTGCCTGAAAAAAGGAAAGGACTGTATCTCAGCAGCACTAATGGCCACAAAAAGAAACATCATTAAATAAGGGAAATTGTTCTGCAGAATCTTCAGGTTTCATCACCGCATGCAGCAAAACCTTGTCAAAATACCTACCTAAGAATTGTCCTCTTTTCCAGTGTTTTCCCTAGCAACTGCTCTTTCCTTCCCTTTACAACCTGCAAACAAATCCCTTTTCTCTTTCTTGCAATTCAACTCTCATTTCATTCAGCTAAATAAAAAGCCCAGTGGTGAGGCAACGTGAGCCTCCTGTTCCTCTAACTAGAAGAGTCCAGCCATTGAAGGATCTCACGCTAATATGGGGCACCAGCCAGGGGGTGCTCTGGTGGTCCCACAGCCATCACTGCACTGGGTTTGCACAACCAGCATGTTTACAGTACACTTCTACCTTGTAATGAACTTTATAGTTTTTCAGCTGTATCATTTACACTCATGAGTTAAGGCTGAAATATCAGCAGAGTCTTACCCTGCTCTGCATTTCCACTGCCTTGCACATTCCTGGCACATGGTACCAGTTTGACCAGATGATTGGATGGTTTTTATTTCATATTTTTGGCATAGTGCCTTGCCCGAAGGTGTAAATATCAACTAATGAGTTTTTGCTATAGGCAAACCTGTTCTAGAAGTAGATATGCCTGGAATCATCTTGTAAAGTAACTTTATTAACAGCAGGTACAAGAGTCTTTGTCTTTTCCTTGGTATGTTAAGATTATTAAAAAGACCTGGTTATTTTGTTTTGTGCAATGAGACAACATAGGGATGGGAACAGATATCAAGGAGCTGTTGCAGATGTGATCTGAAGTCAGATCTCACATTGGCTGAAGGGGAATCTGAGACCAGGTAGCAGGGGTGCTAGATAGAATATTCTACCTGTCTCCTCCCTAGTCCCTTTCAGCATACAATGTTATTGGCACATCTTTAGTTGAAAGGACAGCCCAGAAGCACAGAATGCTTGAATTCTCCAGGTACCACATGGTACATAAATATTTCATATGCACTAAGCAATCGCAAGTTCTCCCTTCTTCCTGGCAAGTCAAGCTGCATATATTAGTTAATGTTTGGCTTGGATTAATATTTATTAGATTACCATTTACATTAAATTATATTAAAATATTAATTTAAGCATACATTGAGCAAACCCAACTCCCAACTGTGGGATATTTGCAGTGTGTTTGTTGAGTAATTAGACATTTATAAATAATTACAAGCTATTCCTTTATGTATAGCCAGATATGCCAAAGGTACCCTTTGAGGAAAACAAGTTAATACTCTCTGAAGGTGATTTTGGTATTTTATGCCATTTACGTATTGAGTGCTTAAATATGCTAGGCTTTGCTCTAGGCAGTTCACATTATTTTCATATTGAATACTTACACACCATCCCCTCGAGGTAGATATTGATAGTTTAGCTTAATAGATGAGGATACTGAAGTTTAGAAAAGTTAAGTAATTTGATGAAAGGTAATTACCGGTAAATGATTAGTGGGGAAGTTTGACTTTGAATGAAAGTCTCTCTGACTTCACTGCCCTTACTTTTAAGCACTGTATAATCAAACCTCCAGTGTAAAGCAGGCTTTGCATTTATTCTCCAGAATCTGTGAAACTCTCTCAAGAAGGAACTTAAGCAATTGTCTCACATGCTGCTTTCTGAAGGAAAAACCTGAAACTCAGAGCATTAGGAATATTTCACCTGAAATACGTAGGGAGTCCATCCAGAAGTGCACCTGTCCAGAATAGGGGCTACGGATTTTTCATCCTTTATCACCCAGAAGCGAATACACCCCTTAGTACAAGTAGGGATACACGGCACATGAATGAATGTTTGAGTGAATAGTGAATGAAGCTACTCCCCACTTTTGATTCTTTCAAAATTGCCCCATGATCTTCAGGAGCAGGTCTTGTCGTCTTATACCCGACAATGGGCCTTCCAGGACTAGCCCTGCTTAGCTCTCCCGCCCATCTTCCCCACTTGGGGAATCGGGGCTTTATGCTCAGGTGAGCTGGCCGGCAGCCTCTGAGCATGCAGGCCTGTCCCAGTATCTCCGACCTGGTGCGTGCTGTTACGAGGGCTGACCTGAGGCTCCCTTCCTCCTCCTGTTGGGTGGATGAAGTCTTCGTTCGCCCCTGGAAATGATCCCAGACTGAGGTCTCAGTGTTCCCGTGGTATCTTTGCTCTCAGCCACAGACTTTCCACGCTGTAGTGCAGGCTGAACCGTTTGACAGAGGGCTTGCAGAGGGCAGGGCCTGGGAGTTAGCAACAGCCATAATGAACATAGGTCCTACCTACTGAGTGTCTATGAGGTAGCAAACCTCCCACGTAAATTATTTCATTNGCGAGATCATGACCTAAGCAAAAGTCGGACGCTTAACCGACTAAGCCACCCAGGCGCCCCGAGGATGTGTCTACCTTTTAACATGTGTACAAAAACACCAGAGGGTTCTACATATCAAAATCCATAGATTCAATGTTAAATATATTTCAAATTCATTCTTATTTAACATTCTATGTTGATAGTCTCATTCATTCCATTGACACATATTCTTAAAAAATGTAAGTAAGTCAGAGCATACTTAAAAGCGAAACTCTTTCCCCAGACTCTGGTTATTGAGCATCTGGTAAGTTCCCAGGGATGTCAGACCCTGATATTCTTGCAGCGGCTGGGTTGAAGAAATTGCTGAACAAGCAGTATATTATGGAGGAAAGCTCATTGATAGTGATAGGAGAAAAAAAGTTTTGTGGTAAGGCTGAAAATTAAAGCTGACACTAAAAAGTACAGGAAGGGAGTAGCTTTCTTTGAGCACCTCCTAGGCACATGCTATTTTAGACACTTGAGAACATTTGATTCTTCTAACAGTGCCACGAAGTTGGCTGTGGTGGGTTGAATTGTATCTCCTCAGAAAGACAGGCGAAGCCCTTACTGTTGGTACCTCAGAATGTGACCTCATTTGAAATAGGATCTTTTCAGGGGTGACCAAGGTAAGATGATATCATGAGGGTGGACTCTAATCCAATATGATCGCTGTTGTTATAAAAAGTGAAACTTTGGAGACAGACACGCATAAAGGGAAGAGGGTTAATGCCGTCTACGGTCTGAGGGATGCTTGAGGTGCCCCCGAAGCTGGGAGAGGAGAAGGGAAGAGATTCTCCCTCATGGGCCCTCAGAAGGAGCCGATGCTCTTTCTAATACCTTGATATCAGACTTCTAGCCTAATTTGTGACACAATGAATTTCTGTTTAAGCCTCTCAGTTTCTGGTGTTTTGTTGTGGTCCTAGAAAAGGAAGACATTGGCATTTTAATCAGTTTTTACCCAAGTAATACGACACACATGGACTGAAGCTTGGGTTGGAACAGAGACTTTCAGAGACCCCGATATTATTGGCTCTTAGCTGTAAAGGACACTGAGAAGGCAGGATAAGCACAAAACGTGGTGGACTGAGTAGACGGGGAGGGAGGGATAGTCCCAGGAGGAACTGGTGCCCAGGGAGCCTGCCCCACTTTAATCATTTCTATTCCTTCCCACACGACTGATTAAACCCAGCCTGATCCACAAGTATTGCCTTTCACTCAGAGAATTTTCCCTTCCTGGGTCACGCAGATTGACCCTTTTCCACGTTTCTGGGGGATTCTCTGTGTCAAAGGGAATTCGAGCCATTTATTCAAATGTGTCTGGTTTGCGTGGGGTGTCAGACTGAAGGATGACACTGCAAACCTGAGGGGACTGCCTCCAATTAATCAGTAAGCCAGGGCTCACCTTCCCAGTCTCACAGAGCGTGTCACAGTCACAGCTATTGATTCTTGGTCAGTCGATGCTACAGCTCCAAACGCTCCAGGTAAGAGAAAGGGATGGTACCTTTGTTCTCACTGCCACCAAACCAGCAAGCCCTTTAAAGAAGCTGCTTATTCTAGACATTCTCTTGAGGCATCAAGCACTATTATTTTCCAGCTGAATGGAGTCTAAGTTACATTGGTGCTCCAGCATTACCTTTGGGCCACTTAATGCAATATCTTAGCTTAAGCCAAGATTTTATCAATACCCTAGGCATTATGATGGCTGCCACCTGATGGCTTCTTCCATCTTGCTCACCCCTGTGTCCCTAGTGGGTAGTATACAGCCACGTATGGCAGAATCTCAATAAATGCTCTGTTGAATGAATGAAAGATCTGAGTGTTTGGAATTGTATAGGTTGAGTTCAAATTTGAGCTCCATGTGTTCTGTTCCAGGCATGGTGCTACATATCAGGGAAACTGAGATGGGCAGGGAGCTGCCTTCCGAAAGCTCACAGTGAGGGTGGGGCATTCAAGTAGGGAGGCAGGGAGACAGGTGTAAAACAGACCTCTAGCAATCCACAGGGAAACCCAGGGAACTCATTTTAGCCTGTCCCCTTTGCTGGCAGCGAGTCCCCTTTGCTGGCAAGGAACTTGAGTCAGAGCTAAGAATAGGAACCTCAACTGTATCTGACTGAGCTGTACTCAGAAAAGCAATTCCTATAATAGGCCACCTACTTAGAAATAGACATTATCACATTGCTGAAGGAGATAAGATGTTTTTATGGGTCAGCTTATTCACTGCTGAGATGGCCCCGTGAGAAATTTTGTGTCCTTGGTAAGCATTGACTCGTTATATTCTATGTCCTTAACACGAGTACTCTTTTTTATAATCATACTCAGTTCTTTTAGAGCACTGTATGGGTACCCGAATGATTGATCAGCTGGCTGTTCTTTCCACAAGCATTTATTGCTTACTTACTATAACTCAGGCTCTGTGCTGAGCATGGGAGGAACGGAGGTGGACGGACGCACTGCCTGCCCTCAAAACTCACTATGCAGAGTCAATAGACAAGTAGTAGACATATAACTACTCTGGTAATAGGTAGTAAGGTAGTGGGAATAAGGAATAAGGTAATAGGGAGTAAGGTAGTGTGCTTCCCATAAGCACATACCGAGGGATAGTATATGAACAAAGATGAAATCACAGCTTAAATGATATCTAATGAATTTAGTGAATAGCTGTAAACGGCAGAACAGTGCGTTGATGTTCTTATGCAGTCCTTAAAAATGAGTAAGCGCTTATAAATAATTTGGAAAACGCTCCATTTAAAAATAGGTTAAAGGAAAGGGCACAAAAAATATATAGAATGTTATAGCTGTACAAAATAAAAATCAGAACAAAATAAGACTATACAAATGAAAAGTTGGAAGGATTTACACAGATACGGAAATTGAATTATTTACGAGTGTGAGACTGTTTGCTTTTGCTTTTTTTTTCTTTAGAGTATCTATATATTTATTTCTTTTTTTAGGTATTTCAGTATGTAATTAGCATTCATAACTTTTTAACTGGGACTAAAACGCCAGTCAGCTTTTGTTTTGAAATATCCCAGTTACTATAAATCAGCAAAGCCATCCAAGTGTGAGGTGGGAGTGAGCATGTTTTGGAATGGACGGAATGAGTAATGTGAATCCACTGATCCATGATGATCTTCATTAGACAGAGACTTCGTTAGACACAGATGAGGCTGAATCCAGGATGCGGAATTGGCTGGGAGATCTCATTGTGTCTCCCAAGAGCAATTGCCAAGCTTGCAACCTAAGGAAAAACAAATCAGTCAGGGATAAAAAGAAGTGATAAAATCTGCTGCATCAATTGAATCATGATCTGTTTCACTCTTCCTGCTCTGCTTCCTTCTGTCCTTTGTCTCTTTTCCAAGCATAAACAGAGGGCATAGCATACTTAGGGTATGAGGATTTATCTGCACTTAACTCAAAACTGGACATTGTCTAACCAACCTTTTCTCTTGCTCATTGATTATAAGGGGTTCCAGAATGAAAAGTGTCTCAGACCCTGTGGATAATGTGGCTAAATCATAATTTCTGTGCTCTGTTCCCTTATGATTCTTATGATTCTTGCTGTTCTTGCATTCACATTATTTATGGCTCTGAGAGTTATATGAAAACACATTTTTTTTTAATCATGCAGTATTTATCACCTATCTGCTTTCTTCTGGATTCCAGACTATGTTGTGGGATGGTGACAAGGTCAGTAAGTCAAAATATCCATGAGGAAGAAATGCCCCCATGGGTCAAGGAGAGAGCTGTGGAGAGGCAGGCTGGGCTTGGAGCTTAGTTCTTTTGACTTTTGGCCAAATGGACCTGTGACATGTTGTCTACTAGACTGTCAGGTTCTTGAGGTCAAGAACAATGTTATTCATTCATTTATTCATATAGACCTGCTTAGCACTAGCATGATGCCTGACATATAACATATACTGAATGAATAATAAATAAGTACACGTTTGGCATTTTACAATTGCCCAGTAACAAACCGTGAATGCTGACACTTTTTACAAGTCTTTATTGGCCAGAATTCTATTTTGCCTAAAATGCATGAGAATTGAGTGTGTGATTTATTATGTGATATTTGTAAAGGATCAATACAAACTTGATATAGTGATAATAGTGACTTATTCATTTATATATTCATGTGTTCTAGCATAGATTGGGTGCCAGCTCTATACCAGGCTTTATGTTGGGGGTCAGGGAGAAAACTATTCCCATTTGTAATGATTAGTGTCACTAATATACCACCCCTGGATTCTCTCTATCCTTGACTCACTCTTCCCCAGGAAAAGAGTAGCTTAATCTGATTGGTTCCTCAGTAAGGTCCAATTGTACCTGGTGTTGGTGACAAATAGGATGCTATATGGAGCCTCTGGAAGGCCTCCAAAGAAGAGTCACAGAACATATCCACCAAGGGATTTGGAGTAACACAACACTGGGCTCATATTTACTATTCTCCTTTTGAGAAAACTCCTTCAGTTGATGTTGAATCCTGATAGATACTAAACATTTGACCAATACACCAAATAGGAGCTCCTTATCATGAACTGGATATTACCTGATGCACTAAGACATAAGGTTGAATGTGTACAGTAGCAATCCACCATTGAGAGGAAAAGGTAGCTATGATCCTGGGCTGTAGGGGTCAGGAAGGTGCAGTCAATTGTATGAGTAGATAGCTTAGACTCCTCTGACATCTATTATGATATATTATTGCTCCTTCCCCAAGAACCTTGGCTCAAGGAGAGTTCCCTGTGATCAGTTAAACTTGATTCTGGGGACTTCCAGCTTCTGGTGATGATGTAGTAGTTTGGCTGGACTAAATGTCCTACAGATAACAATGATATAATATGGACAAAAATATGTATACACCAAACAACTATTTGATGGCACTGAAGAGTATCAGAAAGAGGCAAAAACCGCAGAGGAAAGGGGAAAGAGTTCAGGACTGGCAGAAGAGTCAGGAAGGTAGGAAAGGAAATCCTGGGAAGGGAGGGAGCCCCAGAGTGAGTGAGCCCCAAAGTCCGTGCATAAAAATTTCCCCAATCCTTGGCAGATTGCTGAACTACATGTGTACGAGGGGATGGGACTCTAGCAAGTTTGGTGGAAAAGCTGCAACTGGAAGTTGAAAGCCCTGAGCAGAAATTCCAACTTCTGTAACCTGTAAGGAAGACCCCTTTGGAATTTGAATTCAGCCTACTGAAACAAAAATCACAAAAAGCTGAGTGTCTAGAACATACCATTTCCCATATCCAAGTATCTAATGCAACATTCAGTGAAGTCCAGAGATAAAGCGGGCAGTAGAGTCATGGGGAGGGTTGGAGTTAGGGTTAGAGCTTAGGTTTGTATTTGGGTTAGAAGAAGGTTACAGAGAAAGTGAGCGAGACAGTGTATGTGAGGTTTAAGGTGAGGTTGAGGGTTAGGATTGCAGTTTGCACTTGGACTAGGTTTAGATGTATTGAAGAGGAGCTACAGCAACATTCCCTTTTGTACTCAAGTCCTGAAAGAAATGGCAAAAGCTAACAGTAAGTAGGGAATCTTCTTTATTTTTTAAATTTTTTAATTATTTTTTAAACATTTATTTATTTTTGAGAGACAGAGACACAGAGTATGAGCAGGGGAGGGGCAGAGAGAGAGAGAGAGAGAAAGAGAGAGAGGGAGACACAGAATCTGAAGCAGGCTCCAGGCTCTGAGCTGTCAGCGCAGAGCCTGATGCAGGGCTCGAACTCACAAGCTGTGAGATCATGACCTGTGCTGAAGTCGGGCACTTAACCAACTGAGCCTCTCAGGCGCCCCAAAACGATCTTCTTTAAATAGTAATGGAAGCTTGTATGTTGTCTTGTTCCCATTGCCAAGTGTTCTTGCCAGGACTCTACTCCAGAATTAGATTTATGTGACAGATGCTGTTGGTGCCCCCATTTATAGTCCAGCCCCTGTGACTTCAGCTGAGGCTCTGATGGAACATCGGGAAGCACCCTAAGACTTTCCACTTCAATGCCAGCAACATCTTTCAGTTTTCTTCTTCTTCTGAAGCCTCCAGAGCTCAGCCAGTCAACTCATAGGTATACCCCAGAATCCAGTGGGCTTGAAGTCTCACTTGAAGACAAGCTTCTCTCTGTCAACTTTGGTATGTTTTTGTGGGTCTGTTTTAGGGTTCTCTGTTCTTTATGTTGACCTATGTATCTGATTTTCTGTCACTCCTACACTGTTGTGATTACTGTGGTTATATAGTAAACCTTAACATCAGAAAGAGTAAGCTCTCCCATTTCATTCTTCTTGTCAAGATCACTTTAGATAGTTTTGGGCTAGTACCTTTCCCTATAAATTTTATTATTTTATTATAAATAACTAATCTTTAAAAGATTAGTTATTTATAATAAAATAATATTAGTATTATATAAACTAATATAAAAATTAGTTATTATAAATAACTAATCTTTAAAAGATTAGTTATTTGGGGGCACCTGGGTTGCTCAGTCAGTTGAGTGTTCTGACTTTGGCTCGGGTCATATCTCGTGGCTTGTGAGTTTGAGCCCTGCATGGAACTCTGTGCTCACAGCTCGGAGCCTAGAGCCTGCTTCTGATTCTGTGTCTCCCTCTCTCTCTGCCCCTGCCCTGCTCATGGTCCGTCTTTCTCTCTCTCAAAAATAAACAAACATTAAAAAAGATTATTTATTTTGAGAGGGAGAGTGTGAGCAGGGGAGGAGCAAAGAGGGAGAGAGAGAAAATCCCAAGCAAGCTCTGAGCTGTCAGCATGGAACTCAATGTGGGCTTGATCCCATGAGCTGTGAGAGTGTGACCTGAATCAAAATCAAGGGTTGGATGCTTAATGGACTGAGCCATCCAGGCACCCCGATATACATTTTAGAATAATATCTATATCTATAAAAAGTCTTTCTGAGATATTTATAAGATTGTGTTAGACATGTATATCAATTGAGAAGAATTGACATCATTAGTATATTCACTATTGCAGTCTGTGAGCACAATATATCTCTCCATCTATTTAGATATTCTTTGATTTTGCACATCAGCATTTTGTAGTCATCAACATATAGTTCCTGTATATAAATTGTTAGAATTTTGCCATATGTATTTCAGTTTTTGGGAGAAATTGTAAATAATATTATATGTTCAATTTCATTGCCCACATGTTCACTGGTCGTATACAGAAATAGAATTGATTTGTGTGTGTGTGCATGCATGTGTGTGTGTGTGTGTTTGTGTGTGTGTGTGTTGATCTTGTATCATGTGACCTTGCTGATAGTTCTAGGAATGTTTTTGTGGACTCATTGGGATTTTCTGTGTAGACTATCATGTCATTTATTTAAAATTTTTTTTTTTTTATAGTTTATTGTCAAATTAGTTTCCACATAACACTCAGTGCTCATCCCCACAAGTGTCCTCCTCCATGCCCATCCCCCCCTCCCCCCACATCATTCAGTCCTCAGTTTTTGTCAGCATTCACGAGTCTCTCATGGTTTGCTTCTCTCCCTTTCCCCCACCATTTCCGCCCTTCTTCTCCCCCTTGTTCCTCCGTCAAGTTCCTCCTAATCCTCCTATACGTGCAAACATATGATATTTGTCCTTCTCTGCCTGACTTATTTCGCTCAGCATAACACCCTCAAGGTCCATCCATGTTGCTACACATGGCCAGATTTCATTGTTTCTCATTGCCATGTAGTATTCCATGGTATAGATAAACCACATCTTCTTGATCCATTCATCTGTTGATGGACACTTAGGCTCTTTCCATGTTTTAGCTATTGTGGAGAGTGCTGCTATGAACATATCAGATAAAGGGTTAATATTTAAAATTTTTTTAATGTTTATTTTAGCAGGCAGAGAGAGAGGGAGACACAGAATCCGAAGCAGGCTCCAGGCTCCGAGCTGTCAGCACAGAGCCTGCCATTGGACTTGAACTCATGAGCCATGAGATCATGACCTGAGCCGAAGTTTGATGCTCAACCAACTGAGCCACTCAGGGGCCCCTCATGTTGCTTTCAAATAGGACTTACTCTCATTTTCCTTTCTGATATGTATGCATATTTTTGCCTTTTCTTGCCTTATTGCACTGGCTAAAACTTTCAGCTTCAAATTGAATAAGAATATAAGAGTGGACATCTTTGCCCCAATTTTCCCTCCAATTTTAAGGGAAAAGACTCAGCTTTTCATTATTAAGTATAGTGGGAGCTGTAGGGTTTTTTATTTAATTGTGAGTGAGTGTTGAATTCTGTCAGATACTTTGCTTGCATAAATTGACATGATGATGCTTTTTTTTTCTTCAGTCTGTTAGTAAAATATATTACATGTATTGAGCTTCAAATATTGAACTAGTCTTGCATCCCTGGAGTAAATGTCTCCTCATTGTAATTCTTTCTATATGTTGCTGATTTCCATTTGTTAATATTTTGTTAAGGATTTTGCATTTACCTTCAGGAAAGTTAGTGGTCTGTAGTTTTGTTTTGTTTTGTTTTTTTCCCCAAAGTAGGCTTAATGCCTGGCATGGGGCCCAGCATAGAGCCCAATGCGGGGCATGAACTCATGACCCTGAGATCAAGACATGAGCTGAATTCCAGAGTCAGACACTTAACTGACTGAGCCACCCAGGCATCCTGTGGTCTTTAATTTAATTAAATTTTTTGGAACTATCTTTTTTATCTATTTATGATATCAGGGCTTAATAAAATGAAAGAGAAGTATTCCCTCCTCTTCAGTTTTCTGGAAGAGATTGTGTAGAATTATTATTAATTTTTTAAATATTTGGTAGAATTCTCCAGTGACACCATGTGGGCCTGGAGACTATTTTTATGGAATTTTTAAATTACAGACTTAATTTCCTTTAATAGTTACAGGGCTATTAAAGTATTTCACATTGAGCACAATGTTGTAGTTTGTGTTCTTCAAGGAATTGGTCTATTTCATTTAAGTTTTCAAATTTGTGTATGTAGGGATGTTCTTAATACTTTCTTATAGTTTTGATAGCTGCAGGGTCTATAGTAGTAACCCTGTTTTATTCCCGATATCAGTCATTTGTGTCTTCTCTTTTAGCCTTTGTCACTTTTGCTAGAAGTTTGTCAATGTTTTAATCTTTCAAAGAACAAGCTCTTTGTTTATTAATTTGTTTCTGTTGTTTCTAGTTTAATTGGTTTCTGTTTTTTATTTCCTTCCTCCTTCTTACTTTGGGTTTACATTGTTCTTCATTTTCTAGGTTCTTGAGGGAGGAGCTGACATCACTGATATGAGACTTTCCATTTATATATATGTATTTAGTGTGATAAATTTCCCTCCTAGCTTTAGCTGTATATCACGGATTTTGATATGTAGTATTTTAATTTTTACTCAGGTTCAACAAATTTTTTAAGTTTCCTCAAAACTTCCTATCTATGTATCTTATCATATATATATTCTTATAATATATATATACATATAAAGTTATATATTCATATATAAAAATACATATACACCTATATGTATATATAAAATGATTAAATACATAGGTATATATCC
>NW_027551562.1:86425-159044 GCF_008692635.1 Crocuta crocuta | reverse complement strand
ATCTATAGTGTGTATATATATATATATATATATATATATAATCACATTTTACCTTCATCTGAGAGTTTGGACTTCTAGACTACAGGTGTAGACTTTTGTTGAAGGGAAATGATATTTTGCAGTTTTATTATCCTTTTATGTTCTGTGATTGTAAGTCAGGTTTCATAGACTCACCTGACAGGTGAGGGTTCCTGGTTCAGTGAATTAAAATAACTTGTCTAAGATCACCCAATTGTTTTTTTTTTTTAATGTTTATTTATTTCTGTCAGTGCAGAGCCCAATGTAGGGCTTGATCTCACAAACCATGAGATCATGACTTGAGCCGAAATCAAGAGTTGGATGCTTAACTGACAGAAACACCCAGACACCCCTAAGCTCACCCAATTTTTTAACAGCACAAAGAAAGCAGGTCATAAAATTTTTGAGTGGTTGAATGAGTCAGCCCTACTTTTCTCATTTCTTGACTACCCGAGGTCTGCCAGATTTCATAGTTCTGGTTGGAGAAAGTGGAGGCATTTCTTTTCTGCCAAAATCACAAGACTTCTACCACTTTTCATAAACAACCCTTGGGAGACCTTGACAAGCACAATTGTCTAATGGAAAATTATTTACTGGTGTTCTCTCTTCTTCTGTAGATGTTTACACTTATTTTATAAGGTCTTTGACATTAAGAAACATGAAAAACATTCCTAATTTAGTGCTGATGTGACACCAGTTCATTTCAGCAGTAACCAAATATAGACGCTTGCAGAGGGTCAGCTCAGGGCAAAGCGTATCCTTAGACCCATTCCCAGGGCATACGATTTCTCTATCCTCAAGTTTACAAGTTGGAAGGGCTGAGATATCAGGGTACTGAGAGACTAGACATTGGAAACTCCATTAGGTGATATTCTTCATTTTATTATTCCTGTACTTGGGGCAAACATTTAAAGTCAGCAATTCCCATCAAGTCTTCGAGGTAGTGGCCCACCCTTCCTCCTAGGAGAGACCCAGTGGTAACAGGCATGGAGCCCAGCATCAAGGAAGCAAGAAGCAGTGTTTTGATTTCATCTCCAGTGATCCTTACCTTATTTCCCCCTTATCCACCTTCTCCCTTGGTCATCGATCTGATCAAAGGCTCTTTCTATAAATCTTGGACTCCAAAGCCCATTCTGCATCCTCTACTTTAGTTAGCTTACTCTCCCTTGCCCTTTCTGTGTCATCTAGACCTCCACACCCTGGCTTCTCCCAGTCATCACCCTGCTTCTTGCTTCAGATCCCGTGCTATCTGGCTTGGCTCAGCTGTGTTACTTCGGCCTAGCATTTCACTCATGTTTTCACATATAGCCATTGATTGATCCTTGTCTATTTTGTAAAACCCAACCTCGTCCCAGTGAAACCTCCGTTTGTCATTTCAGTATCTAGAGGGCCGAGTTCTGATAGAGCAGTCAGGCTCCCATGGGTGTTTGTGATCATTACAAATTCAGAGTCTCAGTTGGCTTTTGGTGCTTTCAGCAATTCTTCGGCATTTTTCCATGCTTAATATGCTCTTCCTTTCCTTCTGGAGCTATTTGAAATGTTTCCTTGTTTGCTCAGATCTCCAGCTTCCCCTACCCTTCTCACTTGCAGCAGGTGGCTGTGTGCTTGCTTTTGCTGAGATGAAAATTAAGGCCAAAGACCCTTACCTTTGTTTGTGTACATGCTCACTCTCTTCTCTTTCCTACCTCAGAGGTGTGTCGAAATTCCCTCTGATCCATGTATTCCTGTTAAAATGTATTCGGGATCTCATGAGGCTTGCTTCCTCAGGAAACTTACACTCCAAATTTATATTCCCTTTTCCGTTTGTATTTTATGATGTTCTCTCCTTCCTTTCAGAATAGAAACATGAACATATTAAAAAACAATCAAAAATTATTATGTTCTCACTTTTCCTTTTTAGACACTTTTCTTGAGAAGTCAGTCCATATTTAAGTCTTCATTTTTTTAATTTTTTTTTTAAATTTTTATTTAGAAAGCACAAGTTGGGGAGGAGCAGAGAGAGAAAGAGAGAGAATCTCAAGCAGGGACTTAATCTTGTCCCTTTGATCCTCTGCGGGCTCAGTCACATGACCATGAGATCATGACCTGAGCTGAAGTCAGGAGTCAGTCGCTTAACGGACTGAGCCACCCAAGCACCCCTAGGTCTTGATTTTTTAAAAATGTCCCTTCTATGGACTTACCAATAATTTGGCTTCTGTCCTTATAATATCACTAAAATCTTCTGGAGACACCAGTGACCTGAGTATCATCCCCTTCAAACAATTGATTCTTTTCAGTTCTTATCCTACCTTCTATTTCTGTAGCATGTGGAAATATTGATAGCTGTGTTATTTCTTTTTTTCTTTTTTAGTTGTTTAATGTTTTCTTGTGAGAGGGAGAGACAGAGAGAGTGTGTGAGCTAGTGGGGGAGGGGCAGAGAGAGGAAGACACAGAATCCGAAGCAGGCTCCAGGCTCTGAGCTGTCAGCACAGAGGCTGATGTGGGGCTCGAACTCACAGACTGTGAGATCGTGACCTGAGTTGAAGTCGGACACTTACCCGACTGAGCCACACAGGCGCCCTGTAGGTGTGTTATTTCTTAATTAAATTGAATTAATTTATTTACAAATAAGTAATAAATTCACTTAGAAATTTAAAAGTGCTACTAGGGAAGAATATACAAATTCTCCTTCTCACCCCCTTTCCTCTGGCATTTACTTCCCCTTCCTGGAGGCAGCCAGTTTTGTTGCCAGTTTTGTGAGCAGTTTTGGCACCACCGGCAAACAGGCATACTTACACACAGGGCACATATACACACACGCACTCACATGTATTCTCCTGCTTTTTGTTTTTAACAGGCCTAAACATGTGCTAACTTAGCACTGTACATTAGTCATTTTGATAGGTACTCAAAATCCCTTCCAGGATATTGTCCACGTCACAATGCAACCGATCAGCAATTTACGAGTGCCTAGTTCCTCACGCTGTGCATCTTCCCAAGCCGAAGCCACTTTTCTTTTGGTTTTCCCACGCCCTTGTTGGCTCATTCTCCCCAACATCCTCTGGGCTCCTTTGCCTTTCCATCTCAGGGTTTCCAAGGGCTTCATTGCAGCCTGCTCCTGTTCTCCCCTTATATCCTTTGGAATGATCATATTAACCTATTATGTGGTTTGATGCTCAATCATATACAGATGTCATTCTGATGGAGTTCTCTGGACAGACCTCCTTGCTAAGCTTAAGAATGACATCACCAGCTCCCTACAGGAAACCTGGTTATCTTCATGAGATATCCTCTAGGCATCTCAAAGCCACCTGGTCCATAAGAGAATTCACCCCCAGCCTCTCTCTTTCCTCCTCCAGTGTCCCAGTTGCTAGCCACAAACCTGCTGACCTCATGCACATCAGATTGATGTGCATGTCATCAAAACCAGCCAGTGACCCCAGCCAGAAGTCTGCTAGTCTTCTCACTGTCTCCTTCTCCTTTATGCTCCAGATTCTGATAGTCTTCAGGTTTTCCTAATTTAGATGTAAAATCTATCATGGCAATCCCCTTCTCTCTGTTTCTAAAACCCTCCTTAGTTTAAGTCCTCATCACTTTTTACCAAGATATTGAAAACTTGGCTGCTCCTCTCTCTTCTTGCCCCTCTGATTTATCTTCCACAGGGCGGCTGCCAGGGTGAGCTTCTCCAAATCTGCTTTATCAGTTTCTTGCTTAAAACCTTAACCATGGCTTTCTATGGGTTTTAAGGTAAGCAAACCTCACTTTAGCTCACAGTGTTCTTGTGCTAGGTGGAATAATGTCCCCCAAGTGTCTGTGTCCTAATCCCTGGAACCTGTGGTTGTTACCTTATATGGCAAAATGGGCTATGTGAGTGTGATAAAGTTAAGGATCTTGAGACAGAAATTATCTTGGTTTATTCTTGTGGGCCCTAAGTGTCATCACAGGTACCTCTACCCTAGGGGAGTGTCTGGATGGCTCCGTTGGTTGAGCGTCTGACTCCCGGTTTTGGCTGAGATCATAATCCTAGAGTCATGGGATCTAGTCCCATGTTGGGCTCCATGCTGAGTGGGGAGCCAGTTTAAGATTCTCTCTCTTTCTCCCTCTGCTCCTCTCCCCCACTTTCATGTTCTCTCAATCTCTAAGATAAAGAAGATAAAGTTTTTTTTTTTTTAATTTAAAAAAACCCACAAATAACAAGAGAGGCAGAGGGAGATTTGAAAGCAGAAGGGAAGGCAGTGTGATGATAGAGGCAGAGATTGGAATAATGTGGCCAAGGCATGCTGGCAGCCTTCAAAGCCAGAAGAGACAAGAAACAGATTTCCCCCAAACCAGCCCTGCCCACACCTTGATTTCGGCCCTGTGGGATTCATTTCTGACCTCTGGAGCTGTAACAGAATAAATTTGTGTCATTGGAAGCCACTACATTTGTGGTAATTCGTTACAACAGTCATATGAAACTAGAATAGCTTTTTTTTTTTTGCTATTAGTCTTTGCCTCTTTCCTCCAAAAATTCATCAGTCTAACCACACTGAATTTCTTTTCTATTCCTGAGCACATATGCTCTTTTAAGTCTTCACTCCTTTGTACATAGAGTTACTTCTATTGAAGGGTTTACTTTTATCCAACTATATTTTATTCTTTTAAATTCATCTCAAGAATCTCTTTTGCTAGGAAGCCTTCTGTAACCCCCAATATGATTTAAATTCTCCCGATCCCCTTTCCCAATAAGGCACCTATCTCTGCTGTACCACACTTCCTGACTTAGCCCTCTTCCCCATTGGCCCGGGAGCTCCTCAAGAGTGGGTGGTGTGACCGATCTGGACCTGCATCCTCTGTGCCTGGTGCAATGCTTGGCACGTATCTGACCCTTAGTTAGTGCTTGTTGAGGAAAGAAATAAAGTAAAATTGAGCTGGGCATATTCTGATGTGGTTCTTTATGTCAGTTACAAACCTCCCTTTTCCCTGGGTGGACAGACTAGGAGTGGGAAGCTGCCCACAGCACATACTCACCTCCCAACTTGTGTCTCACTTTTGCAAGCGCTTCTTCTCCCCCGAGACTGTTAAAACGGACACAGTCCTTGGGCTGAGGTGTTGATCTACCATAGGGTTGAGTGTACCTTGTTGGGATGTGGGTGGAATTACGTAAGGGAGGTGTTGTGCTAAGAACCAGGAGACCAGAGTTCTAGTGGTGAATTTGATACAGACCTAGTGTGAAAATAGTCCTTTGCTTCCTGTTTAGAATATTATTTAGAGTCTTTAGTTTGGGGTGTCTGGGTGGCTCAGTCGGTTAAGCATCTGACTTCAGCTCAGGTCATGGTATCCACGGTTCATGAGTTCAAGCCCACATCAGGCTCTGTGCTGACAGCTCAGAGCCTGGAGCCTGCTTTGGATTCTGTCTGTCTGTCTGTCTCTCTCTGCCCGTCCCCCATTGGCTCTCTCCCCCCCCAAAATGAATAAACATTAAATTTTTTTTTAAAAAGTAAATGAAAATAAAACCTGTAGATGGAATATAAATTTCTTCAAGATTTAAGGTTTGATTTCTATTTATTCCATTTATTCAAAAGCCAGCCTAGACATCTGGATGAGATTATATATTTGCATATTTTTCCTGATCTCTTTAATAAGGGGAGCATAGTTACCCTCTTGTTTATCAGATAATCTGTTAGCTTCTGTTGTTTTCAGTAAAGCTCATGTGCCTCCTTCCCTCACTTCCCTTATCATTTTCAGACCTGTTCCTTTATACCCGAGGAAATTTGGATGATAAACTTTGTTGCTGGCTTTCTATTTTTATTGCTGTCTCCCTTCTTTCTCCCTGGGTCCCCTCTGTCCCCTCACATGCACATCCAGGGGAGAATTCATGCCTGCAGCCTGGTCATTATTTCTGATCCACAAAAACTGTAAGGTAGTAACTATTTGTTGTTTTAAGCCACTGAGATTTGGTACTTTTTATGCAGCACTTGAGAACTAATACATGTGTATTGCGATGCTTGTTAACAGGTGTAGTAATATAGGAGATTCTTGTTAAAACCTGTTGCCTTACCCAGTCTGCTCTGTACTCCCACTTTCTCTGAGATTGGTGTTCTGAGGGAAGGAGAAAGAGCCCTCAGTGGATGACAAGACTCGGGATCTAGAGTTTGTCTTGCCAACCAACAAAGTAGTCTTGATTTTCCACTTGGAACATAAATTATTTTGGTAAAATTGACAGCATGTTGCAGTCATCTTGGAAACCTTAAAAAATGACCGAACACTGATGATGTTCTCCCCACAGGGATTCTGATTTAACTGGCATGAGGTATGACTTGGGTATCAGAACTTTGAAAATCTCTGATTTTACTGCGAAGTGAAGATTGACGGCCATTGCCCCCGTGCCCCTCCTGCTGGCATATGGGCATTACCTTCTGGCCTTGTTAGAAATGCAGCATCTCCTGCCCCTCCCCAGATCTCCTGAATCAGTACCTCTGAGGTGGGGCCCAGCATCCCGTGTTCACCAAGCCCTTCAAGGGATCCTGGTGTATTCTCAAGTGCAAGGGCCACTGCTCAGCTCAGTCTAGATGGTCCTCATGGTTCTTCCAGATCAAAAGTGTGTGTGCACCTACATCTCAGTCTCTCTCCCCCTCACCATTTTCACATAACACACTCACCCTATCAGATTTCTAGTTGTATGCTCTTGTCACCCTGAAGATCTAGGTCCTCCTAGAATTTTCCTGATGCAACAGTTTTATTAGTGTGTTAACTGGTGAACCAAACTGGTACATGTTGCAGAGCTGAAGTTTTCCAAGAAACCCAGGTGGTTATAAACCACTCAACCAACATTTAATTCCATTGAAGGCAGTTTTCCTCAGGTTGCCATTCTGACATCATTGAAGACTCAAGTGTGCTCTGAGGAGCCTAGAATCTTCTCACCAATTAAAAAAAAAATGCAAAAAAGCCCCAAAAGTTAGAAGGTAAAGGAAATGAAAATAGATGAGGTAGATACTAAGGACCAAGGACTTGTCAGTTTGATGTAAACTTATCAGATTCTGTCCCTCCTACCTGCTTGGTCATAATTGGTACTTGGTTTATTGATACAGAGAAGATAGGACAAAACAGTTCGGGACGAAACAACCGTAATGATTTCAATAGGAGGAGCAATGGCTGTGTTGATGGTAGGACCAGATTTTGATCGATCACCAGGCTGATTAAGTGCTATTGTTTTCAGTTGAGTTGGGTGCTTCCCTTCAGCCAGCTATGTGAATTCATCTATTCTGTAAATTTCAGGAAGGAGCTCCCCTGTTTGGAGTTACTGCTTTGCAAGCAGTTTTTCATAAATAAAAGTAAATTAGTATTTAAGCTCCTTGATAGAACTTTAATAGGGGTTATATTCACATTTGCAGAGATAGTCTCTGCAATATATATGTCTTTCCAAGGCAGTATATCAGCATTTGATGCAGCTTTGGTCAGGAATCTTTCTAAGTATTCTGATGTCTTTCTTTTCGTATGCATATGTTACCTTGTATGTATATTTTTCTAATATACACACACACATAGAGGTAGGTAATAGATATAATAGTATATGTTATGAGTGTATCCCTTTATTGTGTTTATATACATTTATTTGGCCCTCATAACTTGGTGGGGTAGCCAAGTGTGTACAATAGACAGTCGCTTTTGTTATTTGTTAGGTACTGAGGGACTGGCACTTGGCACTTACCCAAGGACTTCACATACATTGTCTCTCATCCTTACAGAGACCTTGCCAAGGTAATTATTATTATTTCCAATGTAAAGATGGGCACACTGAGTCTCAGAAAAGTAAAGTGACTGTCTCAAGGTAGCAGGTGGCAGATTTGGGATTGGAACCTACGATTCTGAGATTCCAAAAGCTGGGATCCGACTTCAGATCCTCCTGGTCCAATACCACCAGGTTGACAAAGCCATAGAGACGTTCCATCTCTTGTCCCAAGACTGGTCCCAAGTCATGCAACGCCCTTCCGTTGCTATTGCCTGTTTGCACCTGCACTCCCTTTTACCTGGGATGACCTGAGTTTTCTTTCTACCAATCGTTCTATCTCCAGGGGCTCTTTGTCCTCTGAGATGATGTTACCACAGCAGCAGGCAATGCTAGAAGATGGTGAGTAGGGCAGGGTCGATCATGTTCTGAGGAAAAGAATGGTGAGCAGGTTGTTGATCATCAGCTGGTTTGCCTTCTAAGTAGTGAGGAAAGAGGCCGACTCCCTCAGGCTTCTCGGAGCTTCTGATACAACACCAATGAGTATTTCTTGAAAAGACTCAATCAAGAGTTAGTTTCTTCTTGAAAATTGAACCAAACCAAAGATTCTAGGAACCAAGAAACCCTTGTAAACAGCTAGCTGTGCACTTACTGTTTCTGCTTTCTAGAAAGTTCTTAAAATCACTGGACCACACTGTGTAAACTATGCCCCACTCTGACACTCTCCGCCTCCTTCACCCACTTTCTTTTTTTTCATAACGTTTATCACAACCCACATATTTCCTCTGTGTGTGCCTATGGATAGACACACAATGTTGTTTATTATATGTCTCTTGCTCTGAGCTCCATGACAGCAGGGACTCAGTTTTGTTTACCACTATGTACTTAGCACCTTGAGCAGCACCTGGCACATGGTAGGTGCTCAGTAGATACTGGTTGTATGCATTATAATGTACAATTAGAATCATATAACGGTTTTAGGATAAAATGCAAATTATCCAAACTCTGAGGAGTTAAAAATAGTTAGGTAGTTACTAAAATGTGGGAAGGAAGGGGGGTAGGAGGTATGAAACAAGGTAATTATGTTAATCCTCAGTGAAACCAAGAGTACAGCATAATGTTGAATGCTTGATTTCAAAGGGCTTCTTAAAGTATATTTTGTAATCTTTTATTTCCTTAGCTTTAGAGGAATCTCTTGTGAATTAACAAACCTTTCAGGTAAGAAATATTTAGTTTAGGAATTTGCTTCCATATTTCTCTAGGTTCATTTTTTTAAAAGTTAAATTCATATGAAATTAAACATAACACTTTTATTCAGAATAGCATTTATATTATGAACCTGTTGTTGTTTTTTTAAACATTCTATCAATATATCTGCGTATCCATGAGCCATCTATCATCTTTATTGTTTTTTTTTTATCCCTTGCTAATAATGTGTAGTAGGTTGAGGACTGGATTGATTTCTATCAGGTGTTGGCAGTGTTTATTTCTAGGTGATGTGAAGTTGGGTAATTTTTTTCTTACTCATTTCTTCCTTTCTTTTTTCTTTTTTTTTTAAATATTTTTTTAATGTTTTTTTATTTCTAGGAGAGAGAGAGAGAGAGAGACAGCGCGAGCAGGGGAGGGTCAGAGAGAGAGGGAGTCACAGACTGAAACAGGCTCCAGGCTCTGAGCTGGCAGTCAGCACAGAGCCCGACGCGGGGCTCGAACCCACGAACTGCGAGATCATGACCTAAGCAAAAGTCGGACGCTCAACCGACTAAGCCACCCAGGCGCCCCTCATTTCTTCCTTTCTCTGAGTCTGTCTCCACCCTCCCCTCCCCCATTCATATGTTGAAATTCTAACTCCCATTCAGTGTATTTGGAGGTAGCGGCCTTTGTGAGGTGATTAGGTCATGTGTGGCACCCCCGTAATGGGAATAGGGTTCAAATGAGAAAAGGAAGAGAGTCAGCACTTTCTGTCACTGCCATGTGAGGACACAAAGAGAAGACAGCACTCTGTGAACCAGGAAGAGAGTCATTTGTAGAACCTCACTATGCCAGCACCCTGCGCTCAGACTTTCAGCCTCCAGAACTGTAGGAAATAAAGTCGTCTTGTTTAACCCACCCAGTTTATGGTATTTTTATAGTAGCCCGAGGTAAGACATTTCTCTATGCATATTTGGTGTGACTTATATTTTTCATTTTCTTTAGAAGAGACTACAATCACTATTATTAGAATGCATGATTAATTTATCTAATATTTCAAATATTAACAAATATTTCCTGGGCGATGAGTTTAGGGAAAACACTGTGTTAGTCGCAAAGGACGTCTGCTTCCCAAGAGGATGGCTGTTCTGTGACTGGTGCGTTTTTACATTTGCCCCCCTGGGGCTCAGCTTTCGTCACGTTATGGCGGAATAACCCGTGTCCACGATGATGATCTTGAGACCTCAAGAAAACCAAACAAAAATTCATTTTTGGAGAGTGAGTTTGTGAGCACTTATCACATATATTTTGTCCATCAGCCTGGTGATTGTGCGTTTTTAAATTACACCAGCAAATTGCTGCGCACACACATCTGTGACTTGCTGACGGGTTCCCCAGCTACCGAGTAGTAAAGCCGGGTCAGAGCCTCATGTTATTTCAAGTGTGTTGTTTCTCTTACCCTGTTTCAGTGTGCAGGGAAGCATATGGTTGGCTTGAAAAGATTTTCATGGGGGTTTTCATAAAAATTATTGTTAAGGGGAAAGATTATGTTTCTGTTTTCTGAAAAGCACATTTATGTTGAAAACATCACTTCTGATATAAATGGGGTCTTATTGTTATTATTGGCCGCATAGGGGTTTCTGTGTATCATTTCATGAATTTCACACAACCCTATGAGGAGGGTCATGTGCTGTGCCCCGTATTACAAACAGACTCAGAGCTGGCAAACTCAAGGTCCAGGAGGGAGGATGTGCCAGGGCTGGGATGAAAGGCCGGGTGGTCCGACTCTGGTGCTCACATCTTAGTCACTGTGTTTTCCTGTCCCCAACCGAGAAAAGGGCAATCCCTCATTCAAGGTCACACATGCCACTGGGTCAGAATAGAACCTCCACTAATAACTTCATTCCTCTTCCTCTGTGGCTTTTTCCAACCCATTCTACTGGCTGGATATGGCGACATATTTGAGAAGCCAGCTTTTAGCCTTCTCTTAGCCAAATAGCAGCATTCAGAATCCTAAGACTGTCTATCTAGGGCCCGTTTTCCCTACTTCTAATAATTTGTCCTGATCTTCCTCATCACTTGAATGGCAGTGATTGAAATTGGAGAAAGCCTGTTGTCTCCGCAGTGTCTTGAGCTCTGGAGACCTTGCTTGCTGCACTGAAGGCTGTCCTTATACTTGCCGGTTCCTGCTGCCTCCCTGAACCAGTCTTCTACTCGGAAGGTACTGATTTGTAGTGCTTGCTAGCCTCCAGGCACAGATTAAATGCAATTACACAATTTATTGCTATATAATCATTATTTACCTGGGGCTTTCCAAACAATAAACCCTAAATTGCATTCCCCAAAGGTCAAAAGCAATTTTTTCTTCTCCTTGCAAAGTGCTTAATGACTTTCTACTGAAAGGAATCCATACATACGAGGAGTAAGTGAATATGGAAAATAACTGGTCATTTAGACATGTGAAATGATTGAATTCCTGAATTAAAAAAATTTTATTATGTTCTCAGATTTATAGGAAGTCTGCTATAGAAACGTGCTGGGGTAATAATAGTTGTATTTATTTGTTACCATGTTCAGATCTTCTAGTTAACATGCCCATGTGTCTTAGCTCAGACTGCTGTAACAAAACACCATACATGAGGTGGGGTGGGGCTTCAACAATGAACACTTAGTTTCACAGTTCAGGAGCCTGAGAAGTCCATGATCAAGGTGCTGGCAGAAATGGTTCCCGGTGAGTCCCTTTTCTGGGTTGCTAATTGTTGCCTTCTTCCTGTTCCTTCACATGGTTCAGAGAGAGAGAGAGGGAGAGGGAGAAAGAGAGAGAGAGAGAGAGAAACCAGCACCACACGGAAGATGAGAGTGAGTGAGAGAGAGCACTAGAGGTCTTTTCCTTTTCTTATAAGGACACTCATCCCATTATGGGGGCCCCACCCTCATGACCTCATCTAAGCCCAATTCCCTCCCATTGATCCCACCTCCAAATACCATCACAATGGAGGGTGCAACTCCAAGGAATGAATTTTGGAAGGGCAGAGACATTCAGTGCATAATGTCATGGATAAGGGGAGAAAACTGAGGAAACTAGGTGAAATGGCACGAAGGAAGCATCTGTTAGACACAAACCTGAACACCGAATTGCCTTACTCCCAGGTAGAGTGAGATGTGTCTCCTAGAATGGTAGTAGAGATTGAGAAGACTATTAAAGAAAGGTCCTGTCCCCAAAAGGGGAAATATGGATTTGGGATGGCAAGGGACTATATGGAGGTTTTTTAGGCCTCTAACTGGAGAATGCTTTAAAGTAGAAATGGCCAGTGTGCATCACACTGTCATTCGGTCTCACGCCTCTAATACCCACCGCTAAAATACTTTCTCCATCTCTGTGCAACCTCAGAATCATTTTTACCCCATTTCTCTAGTTGTTATTAAGTCAGAGATGGAAGGTGACATTTTCTGGGGTCCCAGACTGAGTAACAAAGCACCATGTCTCTGATGTCTGATCAGCTGTCTCTGATCAGCTCAACACAGAATTATGTATAAACGCTTGCTGATCTGCGTTCTTCCCTCCTAGCTGCTTGGAGAGCGGCTCTGGTACCATGCCCTTCACCTCGCGGCTTCCTGGCTTTCTGAACATAACCCACTCTCACGTCCAGCTTTGAGGAAGCAAGATGTTCATTCCCTTTGAATAAGTCGGTGCTCTTACACACCTGTGTGCTCATATAGCCCCTTTGCCTCTCTCTGACCGCCTTCTAGCAGAACACCGATCAACACATGGCTTATACAGTAACATGAGTGGATCTCAAAATCACCACGCTGAGCAAAAGAAGCAGGTACATAGTGTGGAGTCTGTATCTACAAAGTTTGGGGAAGTGCAGACCCATCTGTAGTGAGGAGGAATCTCATCTCTCTTGGCCTGGGGGTTGGGGCAGGGGCCTCAGAGAGTGCAGAGTGGGGGACAGAGGCTCTGTGAAATCGCATGTGGGAACTTTTCGGGGGTGATGGTCATGCCTCTTATCTTGATTGTGGCGATGCTTTCACAGGTGTACACATTTGTCACAATGTAACAAATTATTTGATCTTTTTGGGTTTTGCTTTTGAGTTTCATTATGCAACATACAGAACCATTTTCTCTAGGGCTGTTTCTCCCCATTACTGAGGCAAAACTATTCCAAATATTTTACCCAATACTCCATGAAATATGAGATTTTCCACTCTGGCTATTGGGAAAAAGAATTGTTCCTGGCTCCTTGTCAGCTCTGGGGAATGATTCCTCTCCTCACACCCATGTGCCGATTGAGTGAGTACCCGGCTGAAGATTCAGAGAGCCTATAGATCACTGGGGCTCTCTGTCCATGCCGCTCTCTCTTCTTCTGTCCTCTGTTTGCCAAACTCCTGCCCTTTTGGTTTTCCCACATTCTCAGCCTAACTGTCTTGATTCAGTGAGACCACCAGTCTCTCTGGGGCTTTCCCTCCCTGTGTGGTGGCTGGAAACTCCAGGCGGTGACTTAGGACACTTGCCGGGCTGGCCTCATTAACTTGCATTCTCTCACAGATCACTGTCCTTCATCACCTTATGTTCAACATCTCAAAAAATGCTGTTTCACATGTATGTTGGTGTTTTAGGTTTCGGGCAGGAGGGTAAATCTGGTCCCTGTTAATCTACCTGGGCCAGAAACATATATCTAATTTTCCTTTGGATTTATAAGATGGTTTGGATCATTTATTGAGGGATTCCGTTTGAATTCTGTTTTTAGAAATTGCCTTTAAATGGCAGTTTCTGGGATACTTTCTCGTTGGGGTGACAGCAGTTCTTTCTCCTTTGCTGTCCCCATTGCTTAGAGAAGAGAGTTGGGGTATTGCGCGAAAAATCTCCCTTCCTTTACAATTGGCAGTATAAGGCAGTATTCTCAAACTGGAGGCCTAAAGACTAAATCTAACGTAATTGTGTGTGTGTGTGTGTGTGTGTGTGTGTGTTCGCCGGAACAGTCCTTAAAAATTTGAATTAGTTTTCAACGCTAAAGCACTGGAATATTCCCAAGGATATCTGGATTTCTGTCTTCTCCTGAAAAGTCAGGACACCTGCCATCTTTGGTCCGTGTTCCCACATTGTACCATTTGTCTAAAGTGTATTAGCAGCTGCCCCTTTGGAAGGGCTACATGCTCTTTACTTTGACACTGGCCTCCATAGGCCCCTACCCCTCATTTCTATGAATAGACGGGTCCCAGGAAACACAATGATCTGCAGCTCCCAGCGTGGAAGACAAGAGCGTGAACTCCGCGGAGTTCAGGGGTCCTGATTCAAGTCCCTACCCTGGCACTTTGGCAACTCAGCGGCAGTGCTTTCTCTCTGTGTATGCTCCTAGTGCCACAGATGTACTTCTCGCTTCTCCTAAGCCCCTTTATTTATCTTCTCCTCCCTTACAGATCGCAGCTTTGTGGCCCAATACCTTTTACTTCCTGTCTAGTCTGTACTTTGGCTTCAGATCTCATGACCAGTTGCTCTTTCTTGATGTATTTCACATCCAGGCTTTCTTTAAAAAGACTTTCTGATGGGTTCAGTAAACTACTGTTATCCCTTTTGGGCAAGTGCTTTGTATCAAGAGAACATAGAAGCCAGAAGTCACTAATAAGATGACTGTAGGTTCATAGGTGATAGTTCATGGGTCAAGTACCTGTTCTTGGGTCGGTCAGCTTTGTTCACGGTATTGTGGGTCATATGATCAGCATAAAAGACTGTTAGCTTGCCCCAGGTACTTAGAGTAGAATAGATTCTCTCCATGAGCACATCTAATTCACTTTATATACTACCTAGGACATAGGATGTGTTGAACTGACAGCTTTACAATAAGGATGATAACAAAAGCAATAATAATTACAATAGTAATAGCTACCCTTTGTCAAGCCTTCTATGTTCCAGATACCTTATGCAGATTAACTCATTTTATCCCCATAGTAACTCCAATAATTATGAACTTTTTTGTTTTCCATTTTAAGGATGAGAAAACACTCTCACAGAGTGTTAGTGATTTTCCCAAGCTCAAATCAGGTCAGGAATGAAATTCAACCCCAGAGAGGTCAGATTCCAAAACTTTTTTCAGTGAGGCACAGAGGGAAAACCAAGGACCATCAAGATGGGCGTGTTACTGGGAACAGGCCTGTGGAGCAGGACTTACTGTCTTCATGTTGTGCAAGCCTCTCAGGAAACTCAGGGGGTGGGCTTTGGAGGGGGCAGGAAGGGCACTTGGGGGATCAGAGTGGCTCCCAAGTAAGGCAGCAGTTTTGCATCATGGAAACAGCACAGCTTCTGGCAGATGGGACGAGGGTCCCAGGCCATTTACTTGTTGCACAACCTTATGAGAGTCACTTGATCTCCACGAACCATAGATTTCTTTCCTTAAAATGGAGAGAACATCCTGCCGCAGTGTTAACAGGCTCATTTAAGGTGGTCTGTGTCAACGTTTATCAGATAGGGTGTTCAGTAACAATCCAAGCAGGGCCCTCTGGGGGCTTAACATGGAACCAGACCTGTGTGTTTTGTGGGACATAGTAGACACTCAGTAAATGACCACCATTCAAGTTCCATGGCCCTGAATCTGC
This sequence comes from Crocuta crocuta, assembly GCF_008692635.1. NCBI lineage: Eukaryota > Metazoa > Chordata > Mammalia > Carnivora > Hyaenidae > Crocuta > Crocuta crocuta. The sequence continues at coordinate 143,557 of NW_027551562.1, read as the reverse complement.
AATTCCTAACCCCAAAAGGCTCTGAATTTTAAAGTTTGGTGCCAAATGAATTTGGGGACAAAAATCTGACCTGAGCTGATATGAGGCTATTTTTGAGTTTTATACCAGTTAGATTTGGTAAGGAGACCCTGTGAAATTGGGTCCACACACACACACATGTAATACACATACATATATATATAAGTAGTACACACACAAACACATGCACACATCACGCCATGCCTCGAAGGCCTGAGCATGTCTGAGTTCTGGAACTCCTCTGGCCTCAAGCACTTCGGGTGAAGGACGGTGGACTGGCATTATTAGGGTCCTGCAGGTGCGTCCCTGGTTGTGTGATGCGTCTGTGCAGAAACAGCAGCCTGTCTTCGGCAGTGTGTCCTCTCCCACCCCCAGCGCAAATGCTTGAGAGCGGCTAGGAACGATAAGGGCAAACTGATGAAACAAATAAATGAAAGAATGTAGGGTCTTGGTGATAAAATAAAAATGGAGTCCCAGAAAACAGGGGTAAGAGTGTGCATTGTTCCCCCCTCTCTCTTTCTTTCTTAGGTCTTTTGAAGGATTCTGAGCTGTTGGAGGGGCCCACATCCTTAACCGGTAGAGTGGGAGGAAGGGCTGGAAGCCTCCCCAGAATCCCGAAAAGGCCGTTCAAGGAGCCGCGCTGGCAGCCGCACCGGGCTTTGTGATTCCATCAAGGAGCACAATTGCCTTTTTTGGAGGGCTGGCTTAGCCACAGCTGGTGTTACAAGCTTTGCAGCCATAATGCAAGGAAAAGCTGGGAAAATCCCACAAAGTGAAATTGTATCTGCTTGTGGTCAAGTTGGGACTCCAAATTTGGACAGTGGAATTTGGTGGGAAAATGGGAAACGCATCAGGGGTTACATAGTGAACCTAAGATTTATCACTGCAGCAAGTGGCTATTTCCAGAGAGACCAGCTAGTTGCGGTAATACTTCTGCAAAGGAGGAGAGGGGGGAGGGACCCAGAGCTCACTGCTGATGTGATCAACCTGCTAAAATCTTTGAATACATGGAAAAATCAAAGTTGTTTCATGCTGCCTTTCAGATCACTGCACACCAGGATATATACAAACATTTAAAAAGCATGAAACCAATTGATTAGAACATAAAATACTAGAGGCGGTTGAAGCAGTTGGACGAGTCGCCAAAATTGTATGTTGCCAAGCTTCTGTTTAAAGCTATTTAAATGTGTCCCAGTGAGATAGCTGGTAGCTAGGAATGGCCAGCTCAACCCGGGGTGGCAGGGCCATCTGAAACCTGACGTGTGGACTAGCCCAGCTCTCCTCCAGCTCTGTGATGTTGGATTCACCAAGTAACCTCTCTGAGCCTCCATGGTTAATCTGTATCGTGGAGCCTCTAACCCTGCTCCAGTTCTTTAAGGGCAGATGTGATCGCACATATGAAAGACCGTTGTCAGATGATGTTCAGATGTTGTACCCAGCAGGGATCTGGGGAAGCCACCATCACAATAATCTGCCCTCATGTTAGAAATGTCCTCATCAGAGGGCCGCCTGGGTAATTCCGTCAGTTTAGCGACCCACTTGGGCTCAGGTCATGATCTCATAGTTCGTGAGTTGGAGCCCTGAGTCAGGCGCTGTGCTGACAGCTCAGAGCCTGTAGCCTGCTTTGGATTCGGTGTCGTCTTCTCTCTCTCTCTCTCTCTCTCTCTCTCTCTCTCTGCCCCTCCCCCACTCATACTCTGTCTCTCAAANAAAAAAAAAAAAAAAAAGAAGAAGAAATATTCTCCTCAGACATGCAGTATTAAGCTGGAGGTTGGCAGCTCAGGTACTGGCTGATTCACAGCATTTAAGAAAAAGGATATATTATATAAAATTCTAGGATTCTGGTTTCTCCTGGAAGATTGGAAGCTCTGGTCATCATTCCAGTATAGTGACACATAAACTCAGTGTCCAGAAGAAAATGGGGAGAATGGAGCAAGGACTTTGGCAAACCCCAGACTGCACTGCAGTGTGTCAGAGGGGCCCAAGCCAGTTGGTTTCATCCTCACACACTCACATCATCTGCTTAGCCCATGAGAGTATGTGAGATTTTTTATTTTTTTAATGTTTATTTTTGAGGGAGAGAGAGTGTGTGAGTTGGGGAGGGGCAAAGAGAGAGGGAGACACAGAATCTGAATCCGAGCTATCAGCACAGAGCCTGATGTGGGGTTCAAACTCAGGAACCGTGAGATTATGAACTGAGCTGAAGTCGGGGGCTTAGCTGACTGAGCCACCCAGGCGCCCCCAGCATTTGAGATTTTGTCCCTTGCTTTAAGGCACTTGAAGACCTCAGTTAAGAATCGAGTGATTGTGGAGGAAGTTAAAACATTAAGCAGTTATGGAACACAAATATCCTAATTGAAATCTATCGAATAAAAAGACCCTAGTGATTTAGTTAGACCGGTCACAGACACAAGAGGTAATGAAAGGCAAGGCTGGATACCCCCTGGGGGATAAAATGGGTTGAAGCTGGAGAATTTTTGCCAATTTACGATTCTGAGCATCAGCTGCAGATTGCTGACTGAACAGTAAATAAACCTGCATTATCTAGGCTTAGGCTCAACAAGAAAACATTCTATATTATGTTTACACCAAAATCTTATTAAAAATTTGAAGACAGGGGCACCTGGGTGGCTCAGTCGGTTAAGCATCCGACTTCGGCTCATGTCATGATTTCGCGGTCCGTGGGTTCTTGCCCCACATCAGGCCCTGTGCTGACAGCTCAGAGCGTGGAGCCTGCTTCAGATTCTGTGTCTCCCTCTCTTCTCTGCCCCTCCCCCGCTCACACTCTGTCTCTCTCAAAAATAAACATTAAAAATTTTTAAAATGAAATTTGAGGACAGTGTTAATAATACTAACCCACGGAAGCCTTTCATTTGTTGCTACCTGCAGACAGACATACCTCTGACCTCCTGTTACCCAACTTTTCTGTGTTTTCCCCTAACCAACGTGTCTTTTCCCAGCTAGCTTTCCTGTAAACATGCTCTGTACACCAAATATTCTAAACTATTTTGTCCCGTGGATCTTTTTGCTAGTCAGGTGAAGCCTATGAACCTCTTTTGAGAATAATACTTTCAATGTTTCAAATAATATCTGCTGTGATAATAAACATGAAATAATATATATGTATCATAGTCAATAATGCATTACAAAATTCAGAATATGCCAATTATATTTAAATAAAATCATCATAATAAAAAAAAGCATTTGTGGTATAGTAATATGTGGGGTTCTTTATGAACACATAAAATTATAAGGCCTAGCAGAAATTTAATAACTACCATAATTTTGAAGTGGTAATGAATATAAATGACATTTCGTGATACTTGGAACAATTGCACTGTGATACAAAAATACCTGTGATTTCCATTGATGACAGTTGTAGTTACTGGTAATAGTTCTGTGACTTGACGGGGCACCTGGGTGGCCCAATCGGTTAAGCGTCTGACTTCAGCTCAGGTCATGATCTCACGATCCGTGAGTTCAAGCCCCGCCTGGAGCCTACTTCCAAATCTGTGTCTCCCCCTCTCTCTCTATCAAACATAAATAAACGTTTAAAAAAATAGTTCTGTGACTTGTTGCTTACATTCAAACCTGAGAGAAATGCTAAATTTCAGTTTGAGATGAATGCAAATAGGATGTGATTAAATCTATAAGTAAATTCTATCTCTAGTCTCCTCCCTTCTCTCTTAGAGGTAAGACATGGACTTTAGGGTCAGTGTTTGTGCCAGTATCTTCCTTTTTTTTTTTTTTTAATTTTTTAAATGTTTTTATTTATTTCTAGGGGAGAGAGAGAGAGACAGCGTGAGCAGGGGAAGGTCAGAGAGAGAGAGAGTCACAGACTGAAACAGGCTCCAGGCTCTGAGCTGGCAGTCAGCACAGAGCCCGACGCAGGGCTCGAACCCATGAACCACGAGATCATGACCTAAGCGAAAGTCGACGCTTAACCGACTAAGCGACCCAGGCGCTCCTGTGCCAGTATCTTCCATTTCTACTCATGTTAGCCATGTGACTTGACTGTGCTTTGGATTTTCTCACGCCTAACTGCTAACAATACTATTATTGGTGCTATCATCATGATACAGTTGCTCCTTGATGACACCAAGCCTCAGTGGTGTCTGGGCTGGTGTCTGTCCTTCCCTGTGCATTTGGCCAACTCCTTTGAGTCTGTTTTAGTATGACTTTGCTCTGGGTTTATGATGTGCAGACGGTTGTTCGACAACCCGCGGAACTCAGTTGGACAAGGGGCTGACTCATCGAGTGTGTGGTAGGGTCCAGCTTTACTTTAATGTATAACTACTTCAGAAGCAGCCTAGCTCTGGCTTGGTGGTTTTAGTCCTAGTGAGTCGGAAGAAGGCTTGTTTTGTAAGAGGCATCCTTGAGCCCGAACTGAGAAGCAGAAATTCTGGGCATGCTGATTGTGCAGATGGTAGAAAGCAATTAGCATGACATTTGCTTTGTTTTGTTCATTTTAGCATTTTAGAGTCTCTTTCTCTCTCTCTCTTCTTCTTTTTTTCTTGTGGACTGAAGGAGAAAGATGGTATGTAGGTGTTGGTCAGCTCGGGGCGCTCTGACAGAGTGCCAGACTGAGTAGATTAAATAGACATTTTTTTCTTACCGTCTGGGGTTTGGGAAGACTGAGATTAGGCTACCAGCATGGTTGGGTTCTGGCAAGAATTCTTTTTGACTTACAGACAGCTGCTTCTTGCCTTTACTGTCCCCTGATATGGCCGAGAGACAGATCGTCTTTGTGTCTTTTTACAAGGGCATTAATCCCTCTCCTGAGGACTCTACCTCCAGCTCTGATCCGACTGGGGATTAGGGCTTCAATATATGCATTTTGAGAGGGCCCATTCCGTCTGTAGGAGCTCCCAGGAAGAAGCAGAAAGGACTCCTCTCTTAAGGCACCTGTGAGACCATAAGATATGAGTGTCTTTGCTAAATGTCCAGTTTTCTTATTCCTGGAAAAGAAGAAAGGTAAGGGTTATTAAGAGAGATTGGGCACCATCTATGTGCTCAGGACATGTGTTACCCCCTTTTCTTTTCTTTTTTTTTTTTTTTTTACTTATTCCTACTCTCTAGGTTGGGTAGTTTTCATCTCTATTTTGCAGTTAGGAAAATGAGACATGAAATAACCTGTCTGAAACTCTCAGCTAGTAGAGGTAGGAAATGTGAACACAGTGGGGTAGAGGTTGGTTTTTTGTTTGTTTGTTTGTTTGTTTGTTTGGCCTGTTGATCAGCTTTGCAATGCAGCTTTCCTCCAGTGCCTTGACCACTAGCAGTTCCAGGAGCATTTGGAAGCAGTACCCTTGTCAAGGACATCACCCCTCTGTCCCAGGCACTGGCTGTGGGTGCGATGGGGAGATCTCCTTAGTCAGTTCCACACTCAGCAGCCTAGATGAGGGTATCTGCAAAGGGTAAAAGAACACAGAGATGTTGAGCACAGTGGACACAGAGAGGCTTGTTCAAGAGCAGTTGGGGGGTACCTGCTGGGGTCTCTTAGTCCTAACTGGTGACATTCTGAATGGAGCTGAAGAGTGGTATAAGTGAGGGAGACGGTAGAGAAAGAGGAGTTCTCAATGCTCTCACACTCATATCTGTGCGCAGGGACACAAGAGGCCTGGCACAATTGGGGCTCCATTAATTTAGAGCGCCTACTATATGCAAGGCCCTGTGTAAAGCACACGCAGTATTTGATTTCAACCTTAGGACAACATTGAAAAGGAGGAACGATAGCTCTTAATTTACAGACAAGGATATCGTGGCTCAGAAAAATCCAGTACATGACCTAAGGTTAAGAATTTGCTGGGAGGCAGAGAGTGGAAGAAATGTTTATAGTTCTAGGTACAGAGGTAGCAAGACAAGCTCTTGAGTTTCTGCTCAGCAGCACACACATTAAGCCATGATTTAATGATGCTTTTCCTGAGTGAGGTGTGCTATAGAAATCCAGACCTTATGTGTGGCTGGGATGCTGTGTGTGTGTGTGTGTGTATGAGAGGGTACGGGTGGCTTTCAACTTCTCTTCATGTTTGCTCTTGGCTGTATTGTCAACATTACATGATTTGTACAGCATATGGCTGCCCCTCCATGGATTTTGGATTTGTTATCCCCCATAATCACATGAGCCAATTCCTTAAAAGTCACTCTCTGTCATCTATCTGTCATCTATCTATCTATCTATCTATCTATCTATCTATCTATCTATCTCCTATATATTTATCTGATCCACCAACTATCTATCATATGTACCCTATTAGTTGTGCTTCTCTAGAGAACTCTAGAATAGATAGATAGATAGATACAAACACATGACACACATACATATATGTGTGTGTGTGTGGATACGTGTGTGTTACTAAAATGATATGAATACAAGGCAGAAGAATGGGCTGGAGAGTGAGTGATAGTTTAGATAGGGAGCCTAGGAGAGGACTTTCAGATGGAGGGCCATTTGAGCAGAGGTCTGGAGGAGATAAGAATAAACTTTGTGGAGATCCGGGGGACGGGGTAGCAAGCCCAAACCTCTGAGTGGTGTGTGTGCATGGCATGTCCAGGAGACATCAGCATGACCAGGTGGCTGGGGCAGCTTGAGCAAGGCCCCAGTGTTTGGTGATGAGCGATGTGGTCACAGAAGCAGATTGCTGAATGGTTTTGCTTCTGTTCTAGGTAGGTAGGAAACCACGGAAGAGGTCTGCACGAAGTGGAGACATGATCTGATCTCTTCTGGCTGCTGTGTGAGGAACAGACACGAGGGAAGAAATACAGAGGCGAGATACGGAGATAGGAAACTAACCCATCTGAGAGGTGATGGTGGCTTGGACTAGACCAGGTTTTCTCAACAGGAAAATCACCCACAAACCATCACCTTGAGGTCATGTTGTTCAGTGAGTTAGATACGTGTTTTTTTTTTTCCCAATTAATTTGTAATAATTTTTTACTTGAAATTGTAATTCAGATGAGTCTCTTTTCAGATGTTCATAACAATATTATCAAAAACATTTGACCTTATCTCTCCTAGTTTTCTCCCTCATTATTCATTTCATTTTCCCAGTCTTTCTGTGTGTGTGGGTTTTTTTGTTTTTTTTCTGTACATTTTCCCTTTCCCTACTCTCGTACGCTTTCTCTCCACGCTTGGCCGTCAGAAGCTCCATCCACGGCCCTCAACAATCTTGTACAACTTCAATTTGACTGAGAGCAGTGAAGAGAAAATATGAATGGGCTTAGGAAATAAGTCTTCCACTTCCACAAAAAGGGGGTGGGGGAAGTAACACTGCTGCCAGGTCACCCAGAACAAGTTCCAATTCCCAAGAGCCAGGGAAGAATTTTCAAAGTAAAAAATCAATGGCTATGAAATTACACATTAGTCCGGGGGAGAGTTCTCTGTCTGTTTTCCCAGGGAACATCCATCTTGCTATAGTAATAGTGGCACAGACAATTTGCTGCAGTGAAGTTTATCTATAAGTGTTTTAATTAAAGTTCTGACAGCCAATTGAAGCCTTTTTTATTTTTTGGATGTATCGTATCAATCTTTTTCTGTCTGTGAAGGACCATGCCTGGGGAGTTTAATCTATTAGAGAGGTGTAAGTTAATGTCCGGGATGCATTAACCCATCAGGAAGGAAGGGATAGCCATGGTTTTCTTTTTCTTTTCAGCTCAAAGCTCCACACACGCCTCGCTTAATAAATGTTTGTTGAAGTTGGTGAATGTGGTGGAGAAGGGGCTGAGATCTGCCTTTAGTTGGCCTGGGTCTGTCTGTCTGCTGGCTTTGTCTCTCACCAGCTATGTGCCCTTGGGCAAGATACAAACACCTGCACGTTTCCCTCTTCCCCTTTTTAAATAGGGACAATTAATACCGAACTTATAGGGTTGTTTTGCATTTAGCACCTCTACCTCTGCCTTCTTTTATTGTAATTTCCAGGTTACACAACTCATGAACTGTTCCTTGGGGCCAGAATACCTCTTCAGCAGCCTTGCTAGAATGATCTGAAATAAAGAACAAAACATATACCTTAATGACATAACTGAGAGTTTATCAGGAGTTTTTTGTGAGCCATAATGTCAATACTATGAGATATAATTTTGACTTTGAAATCTCTTGGATAACCCATCTATCCCAAGTCTCAGCGTCAACCCTTGAACTTCTCCTTTTTCCAAGTGGGAACAGAAGGCTGAAATGGGTAGTGCATGCTATTCAAGCTTTCCACTGTTCTCCTCTGCTGAACTTTTGACACCAGTGGTTGTCACCTTTCTCTCCACCAATGGTCATCTCCAATCCCAGTTGGCTTCTGTGTCTAGAGCAGTGATATTTTCATTTTCTACCTTCTAAGAAGGCACAGGCCGTGTGATGCTGTTGTCCTCTGAGCAAACAAGCTACTGTAAGAACCAATGAGAGGGAGAAGAAGTTACCCTACCTAGCGATGGCCTTGGTGGAAGGGTAACTTCCTGTCTCCATTGAGTCTTATATGTTTCTCTGTGTACAAGTGCCTTTTCTGTGATCCAAGAAGATGGTGTGAAATCATGAACGTGAGTTGGCCCCATTAACTGTGAAGCACTGGATGCTTCTAAGACTATAAAATTATTATTAGCTTGTTGTCTGTTTCGTGGTGCTCTTCTTGACAGGTGATGAAGCATAAGGTGATAGCAGAGGTTTAGGCCGGTCTAATCACAGCAGGGAGAGTTGAAATCAAGATAAATAAATTAGAAACTTAAGGCAAGGATGGAGTTCTTAATACGGAACAGATTTCATGTTAGGGTAGGGAGAAAAACTAATCTTAGTACCTGCCTCGAGGTGATACACGTTTTGAAGGGGAGACTGACACAGCACACTCAATGAAAATATAGTATGAAAAGGACTGTCCAAAGTGAGTAACAGTGCCCCAGGAGACCCGAGGGCAGAGAAATGGACTTTGCCCCAGTGAGAGGCAGGCATCCTAAGGCTTACCAGAGGCGATACCAGAATACAAAGATCCTTTGGCTCACCAGTGTTCCTCACGTGGAAATAGTGCTTGACACATATTAGGCAGTCAAAATAATTTTGTCGAATGATTGATTTTCAACTGGGAATTGAAAAAAAAAATACAGAGATGACTGACTTGGGGTGAAGGGAGTAAATTAGGACAGGCATTTCTGTGTAGTGCCTCAGACTTTTCTAGCATCTGCTAAGTGGGGGCTCTTCCTCCCCAGAGCCATTGCTTCCTTGGGCAGGTGTATCCTTACTTCAAGGGGTGGGGTTCCATCCAAGGATGAGGCTAACTCTGCTGTTTCCAATCAGTTTCAAATACATGATCTCATTACTTAGCTTAGGTTTCTGAAAGATTTTTGGAATCGAATTTTGACAAGGAGTCAAGAAAATAGGATGAGTTAATTACCTTTCCAGTATCACCTAGGACATTAACCTGACAACAGCAAAAAAGCCCCCATTCCTTGTAGTTATTATAATTCATACTTTTGCAAGCAAATGATTATACAACCAAAGACAGAGAGCTAAGCTGATGGTCATGGCCCCAAAAACAGGTTTTGATTGAGCCTGGCTATAATTTTGGTTGTTGATATTAAACGCAGAATTCGATTCATCCCTTAATAAATATTTGTTGAATAAATGAATATGGCTCATCTATTGCCCTACAGTTTCAGGCATTTTAAAAAATGAAAATGGAATGGTGAATGACCATGCATTATCACTGGACTCTGATGTGCGTGCCAAGAAGCTGTGATTGTGGAGAAAACAACACAAGATTGGTGCCCTGAAGAGCTGACTTGAAGTCCAGAATCTCTCATGTATGACTTTGGGTTGAACACTTCTGCTTGAGGAATCTAGATTATGTCACTGTCTGAATAAGAATTCCTTTAGGCTCTGAGATTCCAGGATTCCATCATTATCAGTGTCAAAGGCAATGAGCGATGCCTTTGTTCTTAAGGGATGGAGGCATTCACATTTGTATTTATATCCCCATAGTGTTGGAATCAAAGAAACACAAATAATTAGAACTAGTCTGAGGATTTCATNCCCCCTTCTTCTCCCCCTTGTTCCTCCGTCAAGTTCCTCCTAATCCTCCTATACGTGCAAACATATGATATTTGTCCTTCTGTGCCTGACTTTGAGGATTTCATTTCTATGCATAAGAAAGTTCGGACATGGGACTTGCCTTGCCCAGAGTCATGAAGTAGTTTTGGATACAGGCCTAGAACTCAAGGTTTCTGATCCTCATTCCAAGATTATCTTGGGTTTTCACCATAACAATAATCAATAATAGTGGCATTGTGTTGGAGAAGGTCAGACTGAGGTACATGGAGGTCAATGGCTTGTCTAAATGATGTATTGGTCTCTGTGACCTTGGATAAATTGGATGTGGGTTGTGGAGATCTATTGGCTTGGTTTTTCCCATGGTAATTTTACTGCTTGTTCTGAGATCAGCTCACCTGGCATGTTGGCCATGTGCCTGTGGTGTCCAGAGGACAGGAAATAAACAAACCACAGGCTGAGCTGGGTCACCAGCAGCCTGTGTGTGGTGGCCAAAGTGTATACCATTGCCAGATCTGATGCCAGCCACTCCTAACCCCCAAATCCCCTAGATGTGACCTTAGGAAACTCTGTGATTTATGATGTGTAAAAGAAAGAAATAGCAAAGCAAGTCAAACAGTATTTTCCTCCTGGGGTTTAGATATAGTTGATCTGAGATATTTTGCTTGTTTTATGGTTGAGATAACTGGGCACATCTTGAGGTCTATCTGAGATCACCCCAGTTAGAAGGGTTTAGAGAACCCAAGGTCATCTTTTGTTGATCCCCAATGTGGGATATGGGTGGTTCTTGAACATTTTCAAGACTGATTATGTTTGTTCATTGCCTGTAAACCATATAAAGTTCAGATTATTTAATATAGCAAGTAGAGATGGAGACAAAGAAGGAGTTTTATGAAATAAAGATCTTCAGAAATATTTCTCAATTCATCTGCATATACATCACTTGAGAGAGAGCCAGAAGACCTGGGTTTTCAATCAAAGACTGTGTTGACTTTATTCCACTAAATTCAACAAGCAGGGGACTCAGTAACATACAATGGGGATATGGAGGAATATGGATGAGAAAGAAATTAAATCTAGTGAGCAATGGCACTTTGGAAAAACTTCTTAGAAGAGGTGAATTAAACTAAGCTTTCTGTCCTCCTGTTTAATTGAGATTTAATTGACACATAAGACTGTATAAATCTAAGGTATACAGCATAATGACGTGACTTACATATATTGTGAAATGATTACCACAGTGAGTGTAATTAATATCCATCATCTCATATAAATTAAGCAGAAAAGTAAGAGAAAAAATGTTTTCTTTGTGATGGATACTCTTAGGATTTACTCAATTCATTAGCTCTCACACATACCACAGAGCAGTGTTCTGTGGTCACCATGTTGTATGTTACATTGCTAGTACTTATTTACCTTATAACTGGGAGTTTCTACCTTTGACCACCTTCATCCAATTCCCCTCCCCTGCCTCTGATGACCACCTATGTGTATGATCTTTTTTCTATGAGTTTGAGGTTTTTTTCAAGATTCTGCTTATAAAGCTGAGATCCTACAGTATTTGCCTTTCTCTGTCTGACTTATTTCACTTGATACAATGCCCTCAGGGTCCATGTGTGTTTTTGCAAATGGTAGGATTTCCTCCTGTTTTATGGCTGAATGATAATGTGTGTGAGTGTGTGTGTGTATACAATTTCTTTATCTGTTCATTATTGCACACTTAAGTCATTTCCATATATCAGCAATTGTAAATAATGCTGCTATGAACAAGGAGGTGCAGATATCCCTTTGACGTAGTAATTTTGTTTCCTCTGCATATATGCCCAGAAGCGGAATTGTTGGATGATACCTTAGTTCTATTTTTAAATTTTTGAGGATACTCCATACTGTTTTCCAGAGTAGCCGCACCAATTTACAGTCTACCAAGTGCACAATAGACTGGCTTCTAGCTAAGTATATAGGCTAGGAGTTAAAGGCTTGAATTCTGAGTGATCTTGAAAACATTAGTGACCTTAGTTTTCCTGTCTATAAAGTGAGAATCCTGATGGTATCGTCTACACTTAGGACAGTGACGCTTAATTGACTATTCTGTGTTACGTGTATAGCACAGAGCTTTATGTAGACCACATACTCAATAAATGTTAGCTCCATCAGTAGTATCGTTTTGTCTGGTACAGTGGCTTTTGGAATGGCAGCGTCGCATGGCAGACTACTTTCGGGCGGGTAAGTAATATGCTGAATTTTAAGCCACATCTCTCAGCTCCAAACCCACAATTCCATATTCTGCTTTGTGACGCTAGCTAGGGCTTATAGTTGGCAAACTCCATGTCTTCTATGCTGCCATCTGCCTGTTCGTTTCAGAAGGCGGAGAAGGGAATAGGGGTTTGTTCTTTCTGTTGTTGCTGTTCCTGTGTGTAGTCTTGACCGCAGCCCCTCACCACCTTCTTTCTACATGTTTGTAGTTTCGCGGTGCTCCTCAGAGGAAGTCTGGCAGTCTCCTTACTCTTAGGCCTGAAATTCAGTTCTGTAGGGCCATTCCTACAAGCTCCTAAAGGGAGAGAGAAGCAGCCAGGCAGTACCCCCGCCCCAGAGGGTCTGGGTCCCCATTCCTTGCACCTACTTCTGTGAGCTTCTGGCTTCTGAGAACCCCCAACTTCCTTCCCGCGGTCAGCCCTAATGCAGCTGCCTGGTACCATATGTTAATTGCGTGATCATTCCCACTTTTTGATTTGTCCTCCTGTGACTGTTCAATCAATTCTCCATATTCATTTTCTCTGTGAGCATGACAGTGTGGTTCTGTTTTCCCAACTGGACCCAACAGTACCTTTGAATTATCCCATTTCACAGGCTGTGGTGTCCTGTTTTCTCATCCTGGTCCATGAGCTCAGTCTCTACTGTTCTTCCTTTCTCCTTTTATTTTTTTTTCTTCACTGCTGAGCCTTTTACAAAGTTGATGATATAAGGCTATTTTAACCCCTCCAGATGGTTGTGAAAGGTATTTATTACTGCTGGATCAGCTTGGCAGATTGGTCAGAGATAGATAAAGTTCCAATTCCTTGGGTGTGTAGTTCCCCATGATGGTCACTGCTCTGCACACATCCTTGTGTCTAAGGCAAGCAGCTTGGTGCTGGACGCAGGAAACAAGTCCCTGAGATGACTCACTTCCCTGAGTTTCTTTCCTGCTCCCGGGAAACAAAAAGAGGAATAGGCTGATAGCCTGGGCGCTGGAATAAAATAGCCCAGGTTTGAATCTTGGCACCATTCTTATTAAATCTGTGACACTGGGCAACTCACTTGGTCTCTTTATCTGTCTGGATAACAGTACCTTTCTTCATCTGCATTTCTCTCTTCATCTACCCTTCTTCACCAGATTCTACAATAAGATCTTTCCCAAGAAGGTAAAATGACATTTGTAAATGTCCAAACAGTGCCAGCCATGTGGTAAATGATTAATAGGTATTAGTTCTTATTATTCTCCCACTGCTGCGGAAGCCTGTCCCAGAGAACTGAAACATAACCCCTGGTGGACCAGACTGGCTGTGTGGATGCTTTGCCAGATCCATCCCTGTCTCTTCCTGGGCATCCTCTAGACTTTCTCCTGTGGGTCTTGTCTCCTCTTGGGAATAAGAGCATTCTGGTTAAGAGCATGAGTTTGGACGTATGGCATCCCCAGGGATAAATCCTGGTGTTACCAGAAAAAAGCAAAATATTAATAACTGTTATGGATGTTGGCCCTAACCATAGGATGGCATCCTGGAAACACCACTGATGTACCAGGTTAACCCCTGAGTTTCCATGGCATACCTAGCCTGGAGGGCCAGACATCCCAACTTATCAGGCTATGTGTGCCTGAGTCTTTGGGGCTTAACAAAGATTAAACCACTCAGGGGCTTGGTGCAGTTGCTATATATCAACCAGCACGGAAATACCCCGTATGCTAATAGCCAGTGCAGAATTACCCTGGCATCCTAGCAGCTGGCACGGAAGTACCCCAGTATGCTAACAGCCAGCATGGAGGTACCCCAGGATCCTTACAGCCAGCACGGAGGTACCCCCCGGCGTCCTAACAGTCGGCACAGAAGTACCCTGTGGTCTAACAACCAGTAATGCTTTCTCTTTGCACGCCTCCTGGTGATAAGTCCTAATTGCCACCTTCTCATTCTGTGTCTCGGAGGTCACTTACCCTTTCCAAACCTCAGTTTACATAGGATTTGGCATTACATGGGTTAGCGTATGTAAGTACTCAGCGATAATATATTAATGATCCCTGTTACTGTTAGTATATACCCTTGCATCCCTTACCACCAGTTTGTTTCAGCTTGAGTGTAAGTCCCGTGTTTCCATTGACGTTTTGCTTCAAGGTGTCCTGATTTTTGCCTTTAGCAGAGAAAATAGTACTCACCAATGATGGCAGTGGATTGTTCAGAAATAGAAGCTTATGCTCAGCTTATCAAATTTGGGTTTAATTCCTCCCCCAGGATTATTCCCACGCACTGGAATTCAGATCCCTTTTCCCTTCCAGGGTGCCCTGGCAGAGGATTTGCAAGGTTCAAGCCAGGTCTGCATAATACCTTCTGATAAATCTCTGGCTTTGTCACACTGTGGAGCTGCTAATAAAGAGAGCAGGCAGGCATTGTAGCAGGGCTTTCTGTGGTCAGAGAGCCCTAATAGTGTGTCAGGATTATATAATTCACCTTCCAAGAGAATCCAAAAGAGAGAGAAATTGTTTGGTTGGGAGAAATTAACCGCGGATTGATCCTATCTGTTTTAATTTAGCGCAGGATGGCTTAGACTACTCAAAGGAGCAGATGGGCTATTGATCTGACGATAGGATAATCAGAGCATCAAAGCTGGGGGTGGGGAGAGATTTGGAGCACTTGGGGCTTTGCCAGCGTGGCCCTCTTAGAACAAAAGTTATCCCTTAATTGAGCAAGCGCCTTTGCCTGCTAACAGGTCTTATTAGGGCCAGTGCTCCTGAGGCCCAGACCTGGCATCTGTGTGGAGCTGTCGTGTAAAGAGGCCACGTCTTATGCCAGGTTTGCTGGCAGAGAGAAGCAGCTTGGCGGCGGAAGNGGTACAAAGATGGGGCTGTAGAGAGGAGAGCTGGAAACAGAATCAGCCGGTGGAACTCACGGGGCGGGGGGCTCTCTCTTCTTGTCTCCCCTTTTCTTTTAAAGACACTTCTGTGCCGCTTCTCCCCCCCCCCCCCCATCTGTTTCAGTTCTGACGTCAGGCCCATTCACCCTTGCAGCCCGAGAAACCTGTGATTGGATTATTTGTCCTGGGTCTATAACCCTGTAGAGGCTATGCTTTCCCCTAGGAGCCGGGCCACAGGTGTGTCCTGAAACTGAGTGGCTTGGGCTAGGTCAGGGGCCCCCGTATGAGCGGGGTCACACTGTCCCATTGTCTTGAAACTCGGTGGCCGAGATTTCCCCTGCAGCTCATGGAGTTAGGAGCCTGCTGCTTCAGGAAGCTCGCACACGGGTCAGGCAGACTTTCTGGGGTGCTCCGGTGACCTCCGAGTCAGGGTGCCCTGACATGAGCAAATGGAGACATGGGGGCGAGGGAAAGGGCAGATGACTCAGAAGGGGACACTCAAAGTAGAACTTTGCAGGCTCCCTGCGCCTGACTGATGAGACTCTGGGTTCCCTTGCTGGGCGGGCTGTTTTCCAGAGGTGGGGATGGTGGCAGGCTGTGCAGGGCCGCGCTCCACTCTGGGCACTCATCCATCCGAAATCCACATCGTGTGGGGTTAGTGGTGACCTCATTGGGCTCATGAAGCTTGCCTCCTAGCAGGGGGAGAATGGCAACAAAATCCACGTCTTAGGCATTGAGTGCCAGGGATATTTTTTTTTTTAAGGTTCTAATTTTGGAAGATTTTAAATCTTCACACGAGTGTCAAAATGAAACTTTAAAATTAACAAAGGTCATTTACTCAAAGTACTTTGTATCATTCTTATCTAGGGTCCACTGGAAGGGCAGTTTTATAAAATTCATCTTTTCTGATTTTTAATTCAATTTTATAGGTGGGAAAACAGAGGCATGACTAAGCTTATATACTGAGTTTGGGCGTTTCACGCAGCAAAGCCTGCTTTTTTGCTTCCATTTTCTATTCATTTGAGGGAAAATGGGATTTTTGATGCTTGAAATGATAATGATTTCTTTTTTCCATCTAAGAGAATATCCACTAGAGGAACAGCTAGGTTCTTGCCATAGTGGAAAAATAATAAAGTTATTAATAGCTGAACAAATGCATCTTGCTGGGAAATATTTTGGACTTTCAATGGTCTCACTGAGATGGAATATTCCTTGAACCTAATGCCTTTTCTTTTCCCTTTTGGATTTTTTAACAAAAAGACCAACATGCCTTTCAATTAAAATTGCCGAATCATTTGAAGTTAAGCTGTTCAGACCCCAGTGTAACCGAGGCCCCGAGTGCATAGAGCACCGGAGCCCACACGTTGGTTGGTGTCCTATTGCTCAGAATCTTGGACCGATTTCCCTCTGCTCTTCCCCCTTTTCGGTGTTGCTGTGCCAACCGGGCTCAGGACTCAGCCTGTGGCTGTGGAAACAATAATCCTTACCCACACATGGCGAGGGAAAGAAGATAGGCTTCGTGGTTTCTATTTCTGATATGACTTAGTAGTGAAGGGGATCTCCGACCTGATGCTTCCCAGCTATTTAGTCTGAGGGAAAATGCGGTCAAGCCCACTGACAGCTGCGGACCATTGTGTAATGGTTGTATGTTTGGTGGAGTGATCTAGGGGTAGCCTGATGCAAGGGAATTAGAGATTTGGGGCTCAGCAAATCTGGTTTTAGTTCTGGCCCCCAGCTGGTCAGTGTGTGACTTCAGATAGTGTGTCAGTCAGGCTCCTCCAGAGGAACAGAGCCAGTAAGACTTGTTTCCTATGAAGACACGTCCCATGGTCTGCCGTCTGCAAGGTGAAGGGCCAGGAAATCCGATGTTGTTCAGCCCAGGTCTGGAGGCCTGAGAACCATGGGAACCGATGGTACAAGTCTCAGGCCAAGGGCAGAAGAATGCCAGGGTCCCAGTTCAAAAAGTGAGGTGGAAACGGTCAAATTCTGCTTTCCCCTGCCTCTTTGTCCTATTCAGGACTTCCCCCGGATTCAGTGATAACTACCCATATTGGGCAGGGCAGTCTGCTTTGCTCTGTTGACTCAAATGCTCATCTCATCCAGAAACACCTTTACAGACACACCAGATATAATACTTAGCCACATATTCGGGTGTCCTGGGATCCAGTCAGGTTGACACGTAAAATCAAGCGTTATATTTGCCTTATTTTCTTTGTCTTCAGTTTCCTCAGCTTTAAGGAGGAAAACCACAGTACCTATCTCTTCTGATTGTTAAACAAAATAATGAATTTGCATATTTGAAACATGTAGCAGTGTCTAGCGCATAGTTAACATGATCTAAGTGCTAGTAATTACTAACTCTGGCTCTCAGTTTTCCGACTCCTGGAATGAGGTTAGCGGCGGTACCTTACGCAGCTCAGATCGTTTCAATGTCCTGAAAGAGAGCGTTTTGTAAAGAGTCGTGTCCTAAGCAAATGGAAACTAATTGAGCCCACGTAATTTTTTTAAGTTTGAACTTTTCTATTTATGCAGTGTGTTTTTTTCCCACAAACTTAATCACTATAATTAAAAGAAAAATAACCTCCAAATAGATCCTGATCTATTTTAACATTTATTACTAGTGGCTGGCATTGAGACTTCAGAAGGATTTTTATTAAAGACGTTATGCAAAAATCAATACAATGCATTAAAACAATTAGGAAAATATGACAAATAAGTGCAACAGCTCGTTATTTATTATAGACTGAGGGGTACAAAAGGCCTGTTTGGAACACGTAGAGACAGACTTCAGGAATAATTCAATGCACCCAATCTAAGTCAACTGAATTCCTCACAGAGTATCTACCAAGTATCAGGTGCAGAAAGGGTGAACATTGAAGTTGTCCTCAAGGAATTCTCGGTTTAGGAGGGAGATGTATCACAATGATGCAAGGCAGAATATGAGGTGGCCTAAATGTTCTGTGATTTCAGAGAAGAAAAGATCTTTCCCGAAGTGAATGGGAATAGAATCATAGTGTTTTAAATTTATGTTTATTTTTTATTAAATTTTTGTTCACATTTATTTATTTTTGAGAGACAGAAAGAGCAGTAGCTGGGTAGGGGCAGAGAGAGAGGGAGACACAGAATCCAAAGCAGGCTCCAGGTTCTGAGCTGTCAGCACAGAGCCCAACGTGGGGCTCGAACTCGTGAGGCAGGAGAGATCATGACCTGAGCCAAAGTCGGCACTTAACCAACTGAGCAACCCTGGTGCCCCTAATCGTAGTTCTTTTAAAAGTTGGAAGAGAACTTGGAGGTGAACGCACCTAAACTTTCATGCAATTAAAAATCTGTCCATAACATAATTTGTTCATATGTCAGTATATTTGCTTACTCTCCCCACAATTCCCGAGTGCCTACTGCTCACCACAGAGGGAGGAGAGACAAAGGTTCACAGGACATGTGTGTGTTAGGGTTCTCCAGAGAAAGACAACCAACAGGATGCATCAGTATACAGACAGAGAGTTGGCTCTTGAGATTCTGGAGGCTGGTAAGTCCCAAATCACCAGAGTGAGCTGGTGGGCTAGAGGCCCAGGCGAAGGTTTGCAGTCCACATCCCTGCTTGGGACACAAGTCTCTTTCTCTTAAGGTCTTCATCTGTGATTGCACGAAGCCTGTCCACATTATGGAGGGTAATTTGTTTTCCTCACAGTCTACTCATTTAAATGTTGTTATGTCTTCTAAAACATACCTTCACAGACACATCTAGAAAAATGTTTGATCATGTGTGAGTACTGTGGCCCAGCTAATTTGACACGTAAAATTAATCACCACAGGCATCATTCTTGCCTCTGAGGGCCTTACCATATCGAGTGAGATATACAAGTAAGAAAAGGTACTGCTCTGTGTAATTATTATTAATGATAGAGATTTCAGGTGCTTTGGAGGCATGGAGGTGGGGGCTGCTAATCTAACCTGAGGGTGACAAGAAAGAACTTCTCAGAGAATGGACATGCAAGCTGGGTCCTGAAGGTGGAGATACTTAAAAGCATGGCAAGATTGAGAATAGCAATGCACAGGCCACTGTATTCCCAGATAGAAAATTGAGAGTTGTTGAAGACAGCCTGGCTATTCTGACAGACCTTATTTATTTATATTAATCATTGAAGTTCTAGGAGCAGCTATGTGGTCTCCATAAAATTCAAGTCCTCCGTATTGAAATCACTCTACCTGAAAATGTCTCTTGCGCAATGTCTAAATTTCTGCCATTAGAGATGTCTTCCTTTTGCTATAGTTTTCTTCCAGCATGACTGTCATTTTCAAATAATATGACATCTTTTAATGAATATGTGCCTGACACTGTATAAAACACTGTGTCTACATCCACAAACCCTACGTAGTAAATAGTTTTATGTCCATACGAAAAGTGAGAGGGTAGAGAATTTCAGATGGGTTAATTACTTGTCCAGAGTTACATAGGTACTAAATGGAAACATCAAGATTTGAATCTAGGATTTTCTGGGTCTAACAGTCAGCCACACCAGTGGGTCACAAGAAAAATGACTGCTGGATCCAGACCATTAACTGAAATGATTGAAACAGGTATGTGTACATGTACATCTACCTGTGTGACAGGTGGGGACTACAATGAATTGTAGAGATCATGATTTATTCAAAAGGACAGGTGTTGCTCAGCTCCAGCCAAATGTTTCCCTAGGGGAAAACAGGCCCTGTGTTCCAGAGCTCCAGTTTTAAAGAGAAAATTAGAATTCTGGTTTTTTTTTTCTTTTAAAATATCAAATATTTTTTTAAGTGCTGGCCCCAAACACGTAAAAATACAGTGCAGGCCAAGTAAAACACCTCTCGTGGCTAGGTGGTTCCCAGGAGTCACCAGTTTTTGATTTTTTCTCTTATTCCTCCCAATATGTAAATATTTCTAACACATTATCATTAGAGCCCTTCAGAGTGTTTAAGTATGTAGTAATAATATTTGCGAAGCCAAATGTGGTCTCATATGACTTTCATCATAAGCAAGTGAGACAGACAGGAAAATGATCTTACACTCCTACTGTCCTTGGAGAAACCGGGGCAAAGGGAATCAGCAGACCTGCCCTAGGACACACACGGTGGAAAAGGGGCTTACATCCTCCAGCCTAGCACGGTCCGCGTTATATTACGTAACTTTCTTCAGAATGGTTCAATAGGTGTAAACTTTCAGTTCTGTAAGAAGAGCAAGTTCTAGAGACCTGCATCATGTTTGGAATTAGCACTACTGTGTTGTACACTTAAAACTTTGTTAAGTGAGTAGATCTCATCTTAAGGTTCTTACTATGATTTTAAAATGTAAAACAAAAACAAAAACCAAAAAAACCCCAACAACTAACCAGGTATGTATAGTGAAAAGGAGAAAAGCCAATGGCTTTTGTTTGAGGAAATTAGAGACATGGAAATACAGAGAGAAATGGTCAAAAATGAGGGCTAAGCTGGGAAGTCAAGTCTTAGCTACTCTCAGACTCCCTAGAAGGGTATAGAGCATGGACCAGCCAGACCCTAGCCCAGGTATTCTCCAAAGTGGGCACGAGTCCAGGTGTCTGATGGATTCTCCCTGCTTACAGTGACATTGGAGGTGAAAGAAAGTTTAGGATTATCTAACGATTCATTGGTTGAATATGCAATTACTAAGAACCTACAATGTTCAGGGTGGCATGTGCCTTTCCTTCTCTCTGCTCCTCCCCTCTCACCTGAAGTGAGATCTGTGAGCTCTGGACCTGCAACTTGATGAGTTGAAGAATGATTGATGTACTTGAAAATGTAATCACTTTTATTCTGTTTCCTCTGGGAAGTGGTTGTCCTTGGGTGGGAGTGAAGAGATAGGGACTAGGCTCTGAAAACCATCTACTCTTCTGCTTGAAGAGACTTTGCTACCTCCAGCAGCTTTTAACTGACTCCTTTACACCAAAATGGGACAGATGAGTGCCTAAACATCTGAATAGTATGTGAAGGACAAATAATTCACTGTATCGGTTGACATCCACTCACGTCTCTGCCTTCTAGAAAGTCTAGTATGATATGATACCATACGATGTATTAGGATATGACACAATACAGGCTGTGCTGTTTGAAGAGATTCTGGAACTCTGTAGAGGGGAGGGGTGTAGTTCAGAGTTGTATTAGATGTCTCCTACTTGCCAGCTTCTACGTAGACCTTGGGGATTAAGGGGGTAACACGACCCCTCTCGAGTAGCCCAGTAGAGATGACAGACCTATAAAGGGGACTTTACAGCACTGTAGAGTTAAGTGTCACAGGGACACCTGAGGGCTCCTGGGAGTACCTGAAGAACCAGGCAAGGCCTCTGGAAAAGGTTACCCTGTATCTTGGAAAGTACAGTTGTCATCATGTGAAGCCTTGGGGGGAAAAATACAACCTATGGAGTGCTTTAATTAAGGTACGGTTGGGCCTGTGGGTGGTGACACGCTGTGGAAATCGGGCAGGGTGCTGGGCCAGGGCAAGGCAAGGCTGTGGAAGCAAATAAGTAGTCACAGGCAGAGGAAAGGAACAGGCATCTGGGTGAAGAGGAAGCTGGTAGGAGTGGAGGGTGAGGTGTCTCAGTCTACAGCCGAGGAACAGAAGAGAAGAAAAGGAAGTGAGGGCCAAGCAAAAGGCCACCAGGTCAGGGACTAGAGGCCACATAGAAGGTATGGAGAACAGAACTCCGAGAAGTCATCTAAAAATTAGCCAACTCTGGTGTCAGCGTCTCTAGGGTCAGATTCTGAGGAAGCCTCCCCTGCTCGTGCCTTTTCCAGGAGGATAGGACTGGAGCGAATCCCCTGGCTCAGATCACAGCAGCCTGGTGGGAATGTTTGGCCTAGCCTAGGCCAGGAGGGGGCAGGAATTAGAGGGAACTTCCTATTAACAAATGATCTAACATTTTGATGGGCAGTTCTAGGCTGTGTCACCTCAGATGATCTTAGTTGGTTAAATCAATGAAACTTCTAATGTTCACATGGCATAAACTATTCATGGGGTACAATATCCGAGGTCAGTTTTACTAAAATGTCTTTACCCATAAGTGTCCGCAAACAGCCCAGGTCATTGTGGAAGTTGGTCTCCTGGGCTGATGGTGGCATGGCTTTTTCTCCAGTGATGATGAACATTTACAGATGCAAAGACTAGTGGTTCCTCCCCATGCCTCACTGGAGAGGCAACTTACAGAAAATATACAGAGAAAATGTTAAATACATTAAAGGGTTACTGTACAGAGGGGCAGAAAGCACACAGTAAATGCTGCTTCCCTCTAATTTCCACAAAAATTGCATTTAAAAAAACATATTCTTGGATATGCTTCTCTGTGTTGGTGGTTGGGAGTCATTAAGTTGGGAAGTTATTAAACCAGCCCCATGTAGTTAGAAAGCCTATCCTAGAAAAACAGTGTAATTTAAATAGATAACATTAATAGCCACCCACAAGGCTGGTATTACATCCATGTTCTAGATGAGGAAACTGAAGCCCAGAGAGCTTAGGAGAAACAGGGCATCATGGCAAAACTCTCGGGCTTTGAACTGTTTTTTTAAACTTTGTTTTAGGGGCACCTGGGTGGCTCAGTCAGTTAAGTGTCCGACTTTGGCTCAGGTCATGATCTCATGGTTTGTGGGTTCGAGCCCCCCGTCGGGCTCTGTGCTGACAGCTAGCTCGGAGCCTGGAGCCTGCTTCAGATTCTGTGTCTCCCTCTCTCTCTGACTCTCCCTTGCTCTCTCTCAGAAATAAATAAAACATTTAAAAGAAATAAAGTTTGTTTTAATGTCTATTTATTTTTGAGAGACAAAGAGAGCACGGGTGGTGTAGTGGTGGAAGAGCAGAGAGAGAGCGAGACACAGAATGGGAAGCAGGCTCCAGACTCTGGGCCGTCAGCACAGAGCCCAACATAGGACTTGAACTCAAAAACCATGAGACCGTGACCTGAGCCAAAGTCGGACACTTAACCGAGCTGCCCAGGTGTTCCATAGGGCTTTGAAGTTCTACTATCTGATTAAATCTCAGCTCTGCCATTCTCCAACTACATGACCCTACGTGGTAATTTACCAGCTAATTTACTCTCAACTTAGCTTCAGATTTCTTTCCTCATGTTGGTCATCCCCCCTGCTCCCTCCCTAAAAACACTGCTGCTTGTCTAGTGTGTCTTATCTTGGTAAATGGAACCATCAGTCACACGATTGATCAAGTCTGATCCCTGGGTATTATTTTTGTCTCTTCTCTAGAGCTTCCTCATTCTCTGCACCCTCAATCAGTTCCTGCTGCACCAAATACTTTTCAAATCTTTCCACTTCTGTCCACCCCTATCATTTTAATCCATGGCCCATCTTCTCACTTCTGGTCTCCCTGAATCTTCTCCTGCCTACCCTACTTGAAAACCATTCTCTGCTTGCAGCCGGAGGGAATTTTTTACACGCCAAATCTAATCCTATAACTCCCCCATTTAATTTTTTGTAGCTTCTGTGGCTCTAAAGAAAAAATTAAAAAATTATATATACTCAACAAAGCTTAGTGTCTTCCTCTCCCACTCGACTTCCCACCGTGTTTCCTCTTTTCTGTGCTTCAGCCACCCTGGGCTTTGTTTCAGTACCTCAAAGGGGTCACATACTCTTTCCTATCACATAACTTTCACACTTTCTTTTCTCCTCACCTGGAATGCTCTGTCCCTCCTGCACCCCGTTCTTCTTTCACCTGGCAACTTTCCACCCATCCCTGAGTCTTTCTTGACTGCTCAGCTGGTTCAGGTGCCTCTGTTTTATGGTCACACAGAACTCTGAACTTCTCCTTCTTGGTCCTCCCTCACACTTAGAATTTCTTGTTCAGTGTGTATCTTCCCAAATGGACTGTAAATTCCAGGCGCAGTGCTCTTGGTCCAGTGCTTACTACATACTGGTTGTTCAGTAAATACTTAATGAATGCATAGTTAAATGAGGACATTGTGAAATTAGGCAAAAGAATAATGTAGACACTCCACAAAAAGTAGCTCTCATACAACATACTTGGATCTCTTATAATGCAGATTCAAAACTCCATGCCCTTTCCACAGTAACACCTTATTTTTGGTCTAACTTAAAGGTCAATGCTTGTTGTCTTAGTTTTCCAGACTTAGTAGGCTATAATCCTTTTCTTGTTAAAGGTTTTCCGTGAATTAGGCTTGCATACTGAAGAAAACAAATGATCTACCTTTAAATAAAATTCAATAAATTGCTTGGCCCAGGTCAAGTTGACCAGACTCTTTAACAGGCAGGAGGAATTGCCATACTGGCCAAAACTGTGGAAGATACAAGTGAGGGCTATTGGCCCACGGCCACGGGGTTGGGGACACGCAGAACAAAGAGTGGTGATACAATCTCTGAAGCAGATACGTGTATAATTTATACAGAGCGGGATGTGTCTGGCTCCCATCGCTTCTAGCAAAACATCTTCTCGGACCTGGCTTACAATCTCTTAATTGCTTCATGAAGTCTGGTTTGTCTCATACTTGACAAATGTGAAATCCACAGACAAACAATGGATCAGTTAACCCAAACTCCACCAGCATAGTAAAGGCTTGCGATGTGTCTTAGGAACACGAGCCGCCTGAGAGGAGGACAGTGGGACAACAATGTCTTACATTTGTCCAGTGCCGCTCAGTTTATAAATATCCTGTATATTTATACGTGGAAAAATATCCTGTAATCCTTATAAAAGTCCAGTGAATTAGGACTGTATAGTCTAAGAGTGCATTTGTGGGTATTCCTGTAGCTCATACGGTGAGGCGGGGTTTGTTCAGTCCAGGAGGGGATAACGGAATGACCTGTCCTTTGAAAAAGAACATTTAAAAGAAGAGTCTGAAGGCCAAGCTTCTAGTGCTGCTTCTAGCTCTCAAGATCATTTCTCTGAACTTCAGTTTCCTCATCTAAAATGAGAATCGTAATAACTTACCTGATCACCTAATAAGGCTACTTGAGATCTGAGTAAGTTAATAGGTGGGAAACATTTTATAACTGTAAAGTGATATTTTTTTGCTATCATTAATGTTATAGAAGCTGTGTAATATAATGGCAATTCTTACTGTTATTTAATGTTCAAGACCAGGAATAATAATATAATCAATAGTGTTGACTAATTAATATTAATTATTAAAGAGGCAAGAGAGGAAACAGAGGCTGGTTTACCCGTTCCCAAGTGCACACCCTCTACAGACTGGTGTTTCTGGCCCCAGGGGGAGCACAGCAGAAAGTGCATTAGCTGGGGGCATTTTACCCCCAAAGAGAAAAATGAGTAGCTGGGGATGTGGCCATTCTGTGAGGCCCATTGGGCCTCCTTACACTGAGACCTACATACTCACATGGTCCTTGAACTGTGGACCAGGAGAGGTGTTTCCCCACAGGCTTATGAAACAGAGAAAAGCAAAGCTTCCATGAGGAAGAGTAGAAGAGGCTAGGCTCCACAGGCCCTATTTCTTCTTTCAAACTTACCATTCTTCTTGGGTGCGGGATGGTGGGAAGAGTCAGCGAGAAAGTGGAGGGAGGCCAGGAGTATCCTACCAATGGATGCCCCCTCTAAGGGCAGGAAACCCCAGAGGAGAGGGTTTGCAATTTCCCCTAACAGTGTTCTTTCTACGTTATTGCTCTTTTCTTTATATTACAATAGTCGTGTTTGGAGTTTATTTCAAAGGCAGTGAGAACTCAGGCCACCACCAACCCATCAACATTCGTCACCCTGCCCTGGACAACAATTGCTTTCGTTCCTTCTCTTCCTTCTTTCCTTTATTCTTCGCTGATTTCCTTTCTTTTGTTTTCAAACCACATTCACACTGACTTGATCTTGGCAACAGCCCCAGGAAAGAAAAATAGTGGTTGATATGGTCTTCATTTCATTGGATAAGAAAATGAGACAGAGTTGAGGGATGTACCCAGATCACAGAAGATGGCCGTGGCTGAATTGGAACAAGAATATAGGTCTCCAACTCCTGGTCCGTGGTCCTTCTAGTAGTCATGCTACTTTTTTAGGGTGTAACTCTAGACATTAGAATATACCTTGTAGGTAGTAAGGTTTTAAAGTGAGCCCTCATTGGAGAAATCATGTATACTCAAAAAGACTCGAATCCCTGTGGTTTGCATTTAAGGGTGTGATACATCCCTGGACCACGGGAACACTCTGAAAGGTTTGATATCCTCACACAGTGAGATGAGCTAGAGCTGAGAAAGGCTTATACGGATTCCCATGGCCCACCTCATCCTTAGTTGAGGGAATATATTCTCAGAACAAACTGAGGGCTGATGGGGGTGGGAGAGAGCGGAAGGGAAGGGGGGTGATTGACATGGAGGAGGGCACTTGTTGGGATGACCACTGGGTGTTGTATGTAAACCAACTTGACAATAAACTATTTAAGGAAAAACAAACAAACAAAAAAATGGAATGGAGGGGAGAGCCATCTACCATTATGAGGGCAAATGCTTAGAGGCACTTACTGTGTTCCAGGCCCTGTTACAAACACATTGCATACGTGATCTCTTTTCATCTTTACACCTGTTATAAAACAGATGTACTTACTTGTCTTCATGGTTTTGATGTGAGAATTAGGCAGAAGAGGCTAAACAATTTATCACACAGCATACAATGAACATTCGAGGCAAGTGGGATTTGCATCCAGAAATCTGGATTCAGAGTTAGTAAGTGTAATGGTATGAGCGTGGTTGCTTCATATGATGTACCTACACATGTGTGTGTGTTTGAGTGTTCTCTGGTATATTTGAATTAAACAAATTTAATGTGCTGATAATGTAACTTTACCTCAATCCTATTAATCTTTGTAATCCTCAGCACAAGCATTGGGATTTTTTAATATCCCTGAAGGTAATTTCTCAATAATGGTTTCCATTGTAGGGCAGAAGTGACCATTTATATTTGTAACCCTTTCAGGTCCCCTGTCTCTGTGCCTGCCCCATACTATGAATACATGAAATATTTGCTAGATGAATTTATGACACTTTTTTTTTGCTATCATTTTTGCAGTCTTTTCAACATGTACATGCATATATTTCTTAAAAACCATCTTTGCTTGTAAAAATCTTGATTAGGAGGAAGTTTGTCTCCCTTGGAAGAGTTACTTTATTGATCTCTGAAATTATGATTATATTAGTATTACTCCATGCACCTGGGTATTTGGGAATATAGAAGTGGAATTGTTAATGTCTTCAAAAGAGTCAATAAACATTTGGTCATTTCAAATTTCTGGATCACAGATTATTTTCTCTCCTGTAAGATAAGGAAGATTGCATGGTGGTAAACCTACCAGCATTTAGATTTCATTATCTTACTTAGATCATTTAGATATTTCCAAACACCCTGGTACATGGCATGGAGAATCTCAGCTATCTGGATATCAGATTCACTTTCCTGATATTGATATACATTCTGAATGAAGTTGCTAAGGGGAGCATTTAGGGTGACTTAGGCCTGGATGCTTTCTCCTAGGAAACTAGTTGTCATGCTGCAAGCCCTAGATTTGACAGCACCTCTTCTGAAAGGCCTCTCCCAGCCCTAAACCATCAACCCTCCTTGAATTCTCCAGGTTGAGTAGGTCCCTTATCACCTCAGATCTCATTGCACCCTGAACATATATGTTAGTAGCTTATGTATTTGATTAGTAATTATTTATTTACTAATTTATTTGTTTAACCTATCTTTTTCATTAGTCTATGATCACCTGGGAAGCAGGTTGCTAAGCTCACCACTTTCACTTCCTAATAAAGAAGCCAAGTAGAATATAGCAGAGACAAGAGAGGGAAAGAAGTGTGTACTGACAATAACATTTTGAATGTGTGGATCGAGCTGTGTCTGAACCTGAATATTTCTAGAGTTTTTGTCTCAAATGATTGAGCCAAAACATTCCTTGCCTTTCACCCACATTCTATAGTTAGCTGGATTCTTGTCACTTGCAACTTAAAGATTCATAGTTTCTGATCTCAAGAGTCCCTGTTGACTGGTATAGATAAAAACTGTAGTTCAACTATTGCAAAAGAGTTCTAGGAAAGAGTTCAGTGCACAGGATATCATCAGAGCTCGGCAGAGGTGCTCTTAAAGCTACGGGCTTAGTGCCCAAAGTATTGTCCATAGATCAGCAGCATCAGCATCATCTGATGACTTTGCTGGAAATGCAGAACCCCTACCTTAGCCCCCCCTGAATGAGAATGTGCATATTAACAGGATCCCCAGGTGATGTTTTTGCACATTCAAGTTTGAGAAGAGTTGCTATAAAGGACATGGGGAGGGCTATACTTAGGGACATTTTCCCATAAAGGTGACTTTTGAGATGAATTTTGAGAGACACTTAGGACCCAGATAGAGCAGTGCTGAAACAAACCGGCGTGGCAGCAACTTTGAATGTAAGGTGAGCAGAGAATGGTGGAAAAGAAGTCTGAAGACATGAACCAGATGTGGTATGTAGTGAGTCACTGGAGTCTCTTTACAATAGCAAGACATTATTTTGAGGGGTCTTCAGGGCAACTTGATGACTTTAGTGACTGGAAATCCATGGTGGAGAGAGGAATTTACTATATGGCTCTATTAACAGCCATCACCCTGAGGAATGATTCACTTCCTGGATTATCCATCACTATAGTTAGAAAGCCTGACAAATTACCATTGATCTACTAAACACATACTGCCCATATTACATCCTCAGCAGTCAAATTCCTTCTTTTCCAGGATTGCTGTAGTTTGCCTTTTAATGGCTAGTCTTGAATTGATTCAAGACAGGGGATTCATGGCAAATCTCACGCCTTCCCCTGAGGGCCACTTCCGATCACGTTCTGATCTTAACAGCAGTCAGTTGCTCTGTTTCCCTGAGTCATCCTCACCATCTCTCAAGGGTATGGTTTGGCAGAAGATGGCTCTTTTTAAGTTCCTTTGTGCACATGTCTTGAAGTCCGTGACAAGATGGGAGAAGATTGAAATTAGAATAAACCTATGGATAAAATGTGAAGCAAGATGAGATTACATTAAATTTATGACGTGCCAGGGCAGGCTCATTTTGCTTCGTGAATAATGGTTAATCACTGTTTGAATCAGAGACTATTTACTAGCTGGTTCTCATAAATCAGGGTTGGGGAGTAGAAATATTTATCATGAGCTAATGTCATGTGACTTTAATATAGCCAAATATTTTAATAAGATTGAGGATTCTTAGACACAATGCTTAAATGATGGCAGATCTCAAGGCATTAAGAGAGGAACCTAAAGATTTTTGAAGTCAAGCACTGCCCTTTAAAAATTGAACTTCAATGATGTCTATGCTCTCCGGTGCCTCCTGGTCCCTCCTGCCTCCTCCGCCCTCGGCAGCTGAGATGTGGCCAGATTTATGGTACCTGGGTCATTTTCTTGACTACTTCTTCCATTTTATACAAGCTATTAAATGTAATTTATGAGAGAGAGGAATGCATTCTAAATGTGAACACTTTTACAACTATTGGGGTGAGTCAAATGAAGGAGGCTGCTTGTTGCAGGCAAGAAGCACTGGCCAGTGAGCCTAAAGTCATCAGACTGAATCTCAATTCTAAAACTTGCTGTATGACTTTGAGCAAGTCACTGCTCATCTCCGGTCTTCATCCATAAAATGAATGGATTGGGTTATTTAGCTTGCCCTCTGCTCCTGCCCGGTCTAGTCCATCTCAAGGGCATGACTAGGTACCTATCACAGTGCACATACCAAATATATGTAACTTTGGAGGGAAAAACTTGGCTGTGAAAGGGAAGAGTGATAATGGCTCCTTACTAGAAGGGCTGGGATAGGTTTCTTAAACATGGCCTGAATCAAGTATATTCAAATGCTGATGGTAAAGGCTCTCGCAGAATGAAATTTTATGTAGGGGAGAAAACAAATGTAGATACTGAGAAGGGGGGAGGAGATTGAGGTCCAAAGTGTAAGAGGAGGGAGTGGCTTACACAGGAGAAATTGCTCATCTGTGATAGCAGGAGGAGAGATGGAGAGGAGGGGTTTTGTAGGTTTGTAGCATGGAAGTTGAGAGTGTTCTGGTAGCTTTTGTTTTCTCTGAGAAACTAGATACCAGGTCATTTGCTAATGGCGAAATGGGACAAAGGGTAGAGTGTGGAGTTCTAAAGAAAATGGAAGTTTTGAAATAACTTATGAAAAGTCAAAGCGAGAGAAACCTGTAAATATTTCCAAGGTTCAGTTGGGGTGATGATCATGAATTTATAATTGTGGATTATTCCAATATACTCTCTGTGCTTGACAATGTACACTTGCCCCTCAAAACCCACCCCTACCCCTCCAGAAGCTCACATCCACCACCACTTCTGTCCTTCAGGAAGTTTTGTCCATGGAAAGCACTCACAGGAGACTAGAGGAAAGAAGGAGAAAGGAAAGAAGGAGAGGAGGATTTTGTTGTGTATTCCACTCATCCCTTTTTTATAGGGGTTGCCAGAGTCTAGGTGCGTCTCTCAACCGAAGGTCATAGATGCTGCCAGGTAGGCTTGTCTCTGGGTTTGGTCAGCTGCTAACCCTTTATCCACTGTCAGGTCTTGGGGTGGTCACTTCACCCTGGCCATTGCAAGTCCTGGTCCTGCAAGATCCTTTGTGAGTTTCCCAGTATGCGGCTTGCTGCTTTGTAAACAGTAACTCTTACTAAACATTTCCTGAATTGCCCAGGTTGAGTTTGCTCTATGTTTCTTGCTAGGAGCTTGATTGAAATATCCTGTTATATCGTTCTCTCCACCAATGCTGCCTGTGTATAGATAGGAAAAGTTCAAGAATTGGGTTTTTGTAGTTAGGTATGAAAAAGAGACAGATGAAGAGAGAGGGAATTTGAAATACGTCCAGAAGTTATTGAAATATGATAGGTCTTACAAACTCTTAGGGAAGGAAGGGAGCTGCTCCTGGTTTTGGGCAGTGGGGTTGACTTACAGTAAGTTTCAGTGTTGGAAAATAAGAGTAATTTGAAGAGGTGGTGAGGAAGCTGGAGGAGAAGATGTGCTAAGAGTGGTGGAGTCAGTAACTTCAGACGTAGAACGCTGTCAAGTGATGAGAACCTGGGAGTTAGTTGCGGAGGTCAGTATGGCAGAAGGTGGCTTGAGATGAAGTTCAAGTTGTTGAGGAGCCAGGTTATTGGATAACTCATCTGGGTGGTCACTGATGTCAGCAATGACAAGGCAGGAATGGAGTTTTAGGGAAACACTCTGGGTCAGATGCCAAGTTTTTTAGTGACTAAGATGGAATATCAGGGAGTACACTAGAAGACAGAAGCTAGTAGAGAATAGTGGCCAAACAGATATCTTGAGCCTTAAAAGAACAGGGATTTTAGAAAAGTGACAGGAAGCCCCAAGGTGGATAGAGCATAGTATACTTCTTGACTGGGTTGAAGCCAATGGCTATTGTAAGAGCTATAAAGGAAGTTTTCTCCTTTGGGGAGAGTCAGGTTTGTGTTCAGGAGAGAAATTGGAGTGAATGATCTGAGAAGGAGTGCACATCATAGAGGAGTTTTCTGATTATGGACCTACTTTTCCAGAGGGCAGAGCAGAAACATAGAAGAGAGCAAGAAACAGAGAGCTGGGCCTGGGGATAGTGGCCAGGGTTGGAATTTAAAGGCATTGATTTGACTTGGAACTTTTACATTATGAAAACTAGTATGAGAGGCAAGATGGAGTTCTTCTTGATGGCTTCTTTGTGGAGGGCGAGCATTAGGCATAATGGATGGAGGTTATTATGTTTACAAGGCTTGAGAAACTCTCCTTAGTCTCAATACCTAGGGCTACGTGAATGTGGGGGTCAGCTGTCTTTCTTCTGGTTGGTGGTATTTCACCTTCAGGGCTTAAAATCCTTTCAGTTTACCTGCCTGGGGATAACGTATCCATGCAGCTGTTTGTTTGTTCAATTACTTCTTAAACTAAGTGAGAATCAGTAGGTAATAAATTCATTAGGTAGATGTTATGGGAAGTTTGCCTTTGATTCAACTAAAAGATACTACTTAATAAATTTCCCCCACTCTGTTTAGCCATATTGGTTTTCTTTCTGTTACTGGAGCAGTGCAAGTTTGTTCCCTTTTTGGGTTCTTCGCATTTTATGTTCTCTCTCTCTTCCTTCCAATCTGTATGAGTGTTCTTCCCTCCAAATCTGTGAACGGCTTTCTCCTTTACTTTAGATGATATTTTTGCTCAGTGTCCCCTCCTCAGAGAGACTTTCCTTGGCTGCCTGTTAAAGCTCCCTTCTTGTAATCCCGTCTCTTAAAATGCTTTGTTTGTCTTTTTCTTTTTATTATATAACTGTTGGCTTGGTTGTTTTTTTTTTATTTTTTGTCTCTCTCACTCATGAGTATAAACTCTATGAGGTAGGAATTCTGTTTTATTTATTTTCTTATCCATAATGCCTTTGGTAGTCTTGATGTGCAGAAAGTACTCAATAAATGTTTGTTGTTTGAGTGCTGAATTAATGAATAATTTGGAGCTCTCTTATGAGGTACTAAGTTACCTTCTCTAGGTAGTCAAGCCTTTGCTTGATTGTGTGATGGATTTGTCAAGGTGACTTCTACATTGGGTAAGAGGTTTGATAAGAACATCTCTTAGTGTCCTTTCTATTCCAGTATCTCCTCTGTCCATTATTAGGGTTATTTCTTGGACACTGGAAACAATTGTGTGAGTTGAAGAGGGTGGTGAATTGGTAATTTAAAAAAAAAATTAACCAAGAAAGGAAACCTGAGATCTTCTCATCAAATCTCTGATCTAACACAAAAGCCATGATTTGCTTTGGCCAATGGTACTTTCAGGTGTGAAATATGTAAAGTGCTTATGCCTTGTGGCCTTCCCTATATTGGTGTTGTTGGGAACATTGTGACTACAGCCTCTGCCAATAGTTAATTACCCATTAGATACGTCAGGGAGGTCATCAAACTCAAAAACAAACAAACCCCATAGAAAAATAAATCTGACAATCTGGAAACAGGTTTTTTTTTAAATTTGTTTTTGTAAAAAAAAAAAAT
Source organism: Crocuta crocuta (assembly GCF_008692635.1). Taxonomy (NCBI): domain Eukaryota; kingdom Metazoa; phylum Chordata; class Mammalia; order Carnivora; family Hyaenidae; genus Crocuta; species Crocuta crocuta. The sequence continues at coordinate 110,439 of NW_027551562.1, read as the reverse complement.
TAATCTACTTGGAATAAACTAAAATACTTTAAAATAAACTAGCAAGACAAGACCCTGGAGTCCATGTTACTCTTTTTTTAATTGAGGTATAGTTGACACACAGTGTTATGTTAGCTTCAGGTATACAACATGATAATTGGACAACTCTGTAAGTTACGCTGTGGTCACAAGTGTAGCTAACATCTGTCCCCATGCAGCACTATATTCTCTACCTTGTACTTTTTCATCCCTTTGACTTACTCATTCCATAAATGGAAGCCTGCACCCTCTTCTCCCCTTCACCCGTTTTACCCATCCCCCACCCCCTCCCTCTCGCCACCACCAGTTTGTTCTCAGTATTTTGGGGTCTGTTTTTGCTTTGTTTGTTTGTTTGCTTGACGGAGTCCATATTATTAATGATCATCGACAGCAAAACACTGTAATAAAGTAAGCCGTGAGATTATTTGTAAAGACAAAGATAATTACCACTTACTGAGCACCTCTTTGAGTCCACTCAGTAAAATGAGATAACTTGTCCATATGCAAACAACTTTTTATTGTTTTAATTTTTATTTTTTATTATTTTAATTTTTATTTTTTAAGGTAACAGACCTAGGATTTTATTCCCAGAATTCTTCCATCTGGACAGTCTGGGCTGTTTTGTCTCTCCATGCTACCTGCTACACACAATATTATAATGAGGGAGACATTCATTTCTCCCTTCTCCACTCTTTTTTCCCCCCAATATCTTTCCCCAAGATAGACAGACACCTGCCTGATTCTGAATCTGACTTCATTATTTCTACCTACAGGAAAGTTATTTAAACCACTAAAGACCTCCTTTAACTCAGCTTTGAAAGGCAGGTTAGTAGCATCTGTACCAGAAGTCCTTTACTTGGCTTATATGAGAGAGTGACATGTGTGCAGAATACTTGTACGCTGTGTCCTGCACCCCCAGCAGAATGATGAACTGGCTTCCCACGGGCTTCAGATCTTTCATCCACCACTATCAACAACCTGTGCCTCAGTTTCTTGATTTGCTAAATGAAGGCAGTATTGCACTCTCGTATGGTAGTTGGTCGAGCAAATGGGACGAAGAACATAAAGAGATTGTAACACCTGGCATGAAATGAGCACTCCACATGTGTGGCCCATTGTTTTGATCCTCTTTTTCCTCTTGTATCTCTTCTTCCTCCTCTGTCTCATTAGATACGGTCACTGTCATTATTGGATTGCAGTGTGTATTCATGAGCATGTATATTCATGTTGTGTTTAAGCTTCATGGGTCTTTAGAAACAGTGTAATAATTTCTCTCATTTTCAGGAGAGAGAAAATAAAAATTAACTTAGGTCACACACCTGGAATATGGCTAGACACTGAGGATTTTGAATTATTATGTTTATTTTCAACTATACATATATATGAAAAATCAGTGGGAAAGTTAGATTTTGAAGTGTACTCAGCAAATGAGGCTTCTGTTCCTGACTGGTTGGCAGTACAGATGACAAGTACCGTAATGGTTACATGCCCCTGTTGAAACTGGAACATAGGGCACAAGGCTTAGAAAAGGCCACATGTCAACGGCTTCCTATTTTTCTCCATTCCAAGGTAAAGTCTTTCAAGTTATATATCACCCTGGAAAGGCCATCTGTCTAAAATTGCTTAGTCTTGGGAAAGAGGTTTTTAGGTCAGATGTATTACTCTTATTCCACTTGAACTTTATTTTATTTTTTCTCTTCTTGAGATCTGAAACTCAACAATCTTTGTCACAGCTCATGATCCCAAGAAAATCTGAAAAGTACGTACAATATAATAGCCAAGAAGCAGAATCTCTAAATGGAGAACTTCTATGTTTATAGCTCTGGAAAACCCACAAAAGGGAAAGCCAGAGTAATCGTCAGTAGAGATGGGGACAGAGAGGATTTCTATGTATGCTCTTTGAGGGTCGACTTCCTTGCTCTGAGAACTGCCCGTTCTCCACCCTGCCATAAAAGAGTGGTCTCTGGTAGCCTGTTAATGAACAGCAAGCCCGCCCTTGCAGCCTGAGATGACTGGATAGCACAGACGCTTGCCTTGGATTGACCTGCTATGTTTTCTCCCTTGGAAGCTGGCACTCTCTTGGGAGTCAAAATGGCAGTCAGTGCCTGCTGGCCACTTTACATAAGGTTGTCTTTTTCTTTGAGAAAAAGACAGTAAGCAGGAGAAGGAGAAGCATATTATGCGTTAAGTCACTGTAATCCTGAGGTTGTTCGTGACTGCAGTCAGTGTTTTCTCACTAGTACAGATAGAAGAAAAATGTACCATCAAGTAAATTGAGGGTGTTTATACCTTATAACCCAACAATTCCATTTCTGTATACACATCCAAGGGCAAACCTTATATATTTACAAAAGGAATTTGAGTGAGATAAAAGAGAAGAAAACTTAACGTGCATGAATGGAAGAATGAATACGTAAATTGTGATAGAGATGGATCACGATGCAGCGGTTACATGAAATAGAGGTCTATCCATCAACATGGATAAATATCAGAAATCTAATATTGAATGGGAAAAAGTTATAAAGATATACCTAAAATTTGAATTTACTTTAAAATATGAAGAACAAATAATAGCATAATATTAAATGATAAAAATCAAGCAATGGGTCCCTGGTGCCATTTGCAATATTTCACACCTTAATGAGTAAGCAGGATAAAGCCACCCTGCCCATAATTCAGGACTTAAGGATACCATTATTAAGTCTGGGTCAATGCTTATCCACTCTGTTTGTTTTAGTCATAGATTTAAAAAATTTCCAGTAGTGGAAAATTTGGCCGTAGAGTCACAGACTTAGGTTCAAGCTCACACTAATAGTTTTGCGTTGATAATTTCTTTACATTCTCAGAGTTTTAATTCTTTTCTCTCTTTTTCACAGAAGGAATTGAAAATTATATATCTATAGACACAAACACATGATTAAATATTTTACATTTTATATAAAATTGCACAGTGTGCACATGTTCAATATAATGTAAATATAATTTGTATCAAATTCCCCCCCCCCCACTTTACAGTAGAGGTATTTTCTCATGTTATTAAAAGCCCTTCATAAGTAGCATTTTAAAGATGGGATAAAATTTTATTGAATAAATATTACACAATTTACTTAACTATTTTAAACACTTTATTTCCAAACATTTTCCTCCATAAATTTCACCTTAATAAACATTTTAGCACAAGTAGTCTTTCCTACAGTTTATATTATGTATGTACAAAAATAATTACTAGAATTAGAATTAACTGGTTAAATGGCACATTTTCAAGCTTCTGCTACATATTTTCAGATTGCCCATTATAGTTGTGAACATCTTACATCTGTGTGACCCTAACTAAATTATTAAATATTTTTAGCCCTTAGGTATTTTTTCCCTTTATCTTAAAGAGGGGTTTTAAATAGTAGCTATATCATAACATTGATATGAGATTAAAATTCAGTGGTGTATGCAAAGTACTTGGGCAGCTCATAAGATATAGTTAGTCCTCAAAAAATATTAGCTATTTTGTTAATACCTTACTCTGAATAGCAGTATACATCTGTTATACCTCCTCTAGCTAATTTAATAGGCAAAATGATTTTCACTCCTATTTTAACTTGTATTCCTCTGATTATAAAAGTATTTAAAAACCTTTTGTTGGCCAGCTGCATTTATTTTATATAAAATAGTATGACCTTTTTTTTTAAATGTCTATTTCACTATTGAGGCTCCAGTATTTTCTTATTGATTTCTACCTGTTTTTTATATAGTGAGGCTATTAATACTTTGTTAGTCATATTAAAATAAATCTTCCCCAGCATAGAGTGTAGAATTTTTGTCCTCTGAAATAACTTTCAGTATACTTACAGAAAATAGAATTATAAACAGACTTTAGTTTTCAAGTGCAATTACTTTCTGATTTCCAAAGGCTAGGTCAGTGTATTTAGGCCCCCGGTGGACTCCTTTCTTCCCATTTGTGCGTCTCTCAGTAAGTTTCTCCCTCCTCTGTTACCTTGTCTCATCAATTGGTCCTTCATTAATGCACCATGTTATCATATGTCTGAAAAAGAACAGAAGACCCTTTCTTAATACATTACAGTGTGTTTTTTTAATGTTTATTTATTTTTGAGAAAGAGAGCACGAGCAGGGGAGGTGCCGAGAGAGAGAGTGGGACAGAGGATCGGAAGCAGGCTCCATGCTGACAGCAGCAAGCCCAATGTGGGGCTCTCACTCATGAACTGTGAGATCATGACCCGAGCCAAAGTTGGACACTCAACCTACTGAATTGCCCAGGTGCCCGGCATTATAATTTAAACCTCAGAGCTTCTTCTATGTTCCTTCTCTGTTACTGATTCTGTCCCTCCCCCTATCCCAGAAGGATGTGTCTCATCCTACAAATGTGGCCGATACCCAGGACACTTGGTCTAGGGCCAGTATGTTTGCTCCGACGGCCTGTAGGGGTGAGTTCCTGAGGATCAGTGTACACACTGCTGGTGTAATTCATGAGGCTCTCATGTGAGGTGAGATCAGTACTGAGATCCTAGTGTGAAGGCGCCTAGTGATGGAGGTGCGGGAGCATGATGTGGGGCTCTGGAACTGCATTAATACACCCTTACTGCTGCGACAGATTCACACAAATAAGTAGCTAGAAAAAACACAGATTTATTATCTTACGGTTCTGGAGGTCAGAAGTCTGAAACAGGTTTCACTGGGGAAAAAGCGAGGTGTTGACAAGATTGTGTTCCCTCTGGCGGCTCTGGGGGAGAATCTGTTTCCCTGTCTTTTCCAGCCTCCAGAGGCTGCCTGCGTGCTTTGGTTTGTGGTCCAAAGGCATCAGTTGAGCACTTTCAAATGACCTGTGCTTCCATTTTGTCTCACCCCTTCCCTGACTGTGACAGCCCTGTCTTCCACCTTCTAAGGACCCTTGTGATTATCCTTTTAAGGTTCACCTGGCTAATTCAGGAGACTCTCTCCATCCCAAGTTCCTTAACTTCGTCACATCTACAAAGTTGCTTTTTGCTCCATTCTGGGGCAAAATTCCTCTTTGTATACATAGGAAATTGGAAACTAGATTATTTGCTCTTGAAAGACAATGATGGGACAAGATAGGATAATGGTTACAGACATTCCCCTCTAAAAGGGGAAACAAAGCACCACTCCCAAGCAGTTCCACAATTCATCCCAACAAACCCCATGAATTCAAGGCCTAGAAATAATCCTCCGTGGCTTGTGGCTTTATACTCTGGGCTCACCATTGCCCCCTTGCCACCCTCCTTCCATTTCCGTGAAGGTGGCATGTGTTGCTGCTGAGTAGTTCCATAAGCCTGGTAGAAATTTTGGTGTCTGACAGCCCTTCATCTTCCAATTGTCCACACCTTTCTGCCACATATGCTTATAAGGTTTCCTGGTAGGACTGGTGGAATATGGATCCCCATGCAGTTGATTAGTCTTCTCAGCCATGTAACTTGCTGTGGTCAGTGGAATACAGGTGAGTGCGAGGCAAGTGGGGGGCGCCAGGTATAGTGGTGTGCCTACCTATGCCCGCTTTGAGACACATGTGTTCAGGGTAGCTTCCAGTTCAAGGAGAATGAGAGGACACATGGGAAACTCACATGAACCAAACTCAGAGCCTGGATTGGCTGGACCAATCTCATCTACATCTACCTAGAGGAGTCCACTTACAGATCCATGAGTGAGAACTCAAGTCTGTCAAGAAATGCGAGAAAACTGAGATTTTAACATAATTGCAAGCTTACAAGTTAACCTGCTACAGTTTCAGGGACTTTCACAGAAGACATGAGTCTCCCGGGTCAGAGATAGAAGATTTAATTACTCATAGCAATAGCAATAATTGGAGCATCAGCAATTTTTCTGTGTCAGTTCCATATACCCCATTTCCCCCAGGGTGATTCACAAAGGGCCAGGTGATGCTTTCATATATACCGGATTGTGCTACAGGACAGGATCCCTGAGCTGAAAGGACTCAAATTTTTTATATTAGGCAGTGAGCATATCTTCCCATTTGCTTTGAAGGCAGATATTATCTATGTTTTGCTAGACAGTAAGCATGTTCACCCTTTCCTCCTGAGGGAGACACTGTCTCTATATCCAAGTCTATTCTTCCCTTGAAAAGAAAGTTTGGAAAAATGACAGTCCCTACCTTTGCTTGCAGGATAAGCAGAAACACAAAAGACCTGTGATGCATTGTCTCTCAATAAGACTGGATGTTGTACTTTTCTAAAATTTGGAGCTGTTTGTTATTCAGTATTACTGTATGAATAGCTGACAATTATACCATGACTTTGTGGGTTTTCATGTGGAGCCCTGAATCTGAGGTGGGACAAATCCATGTCAATGGGCATGATGTGTGCTTTGAACAACATTCTGCGTTATCGCTGAAAATGGACTGTATTACACAGCAAGAAATTCCTTTAATAAATGTTGAATATGCGTGATATATCTAAATGCTACCTGGCACCATAGTGTTTCATCCTTCATTTTCAGCTTATGTAAATAATGCTGAAGTAGTGGTAACTCACTGAAAGGAATACTGAGAAGATTTAATTATATGCTAAGAAAGTCCTGCTCTCTACTAGTACTTACTTTGTTCCAGATACCTTCCATGCCCTACTTTTAACCCTTTCAGTAACACTGTGATAGATACCATTATTTTCATCCTATAGATGGCAAAATGGAGGCTTACAGGGAATTGCCCAAGATCTTTGCATAAGGGGCCAGATTGGAGCAGAGATCACTCTTGGTCCTCAAGTTTGTGCTTTTTCTATTAGAGCACATTTCTATGCTCAACATAGATTAAACACGTCTCCTTTGTCTCTATGATACCCAAGGCTCAATTTAAGGAGGTTAGTTAGTAAGGAGCAAAATCAGAACTAGAGCTAAAATCTTCAGATTCTAAATATGACATTAGTTTACTATATTACATGAAAATAACCTGTGCCCAAGGGAGGGATTTAACTTTAAAGCCCTCTACTTTATCATGAGCACTGAAGAGTTAAAAGAGAGACATCACATTTTCTACAGCCCCAAATGGTGCTAATTGGTAGGCAATTTATTTGTAAAATTTCCCAAGCACGTTGGAGAAATAAAACCTCCGTAAGAATCAGTTGGTGAGGGCGTTAATTTGGTTGATATCTGGTAGCAATTGAGGATAACGATCTTGATGCAATATAGTGATACTCCACCCTAAACTCCTTTGGAATACATCAGATCTAATACCCAGAGGTTGATCAACAGAAAATAAGAGAAGAAAAATTTGGCCCAACTTTGGATAAGATAGGTCTTTTATTCTTACCTAATTAATGTTCATATCAGTTCTCTGTTGGTGAAATAATATTAGTTTGTCTCTCATATGGCCTGTAGTATGTCGTTTTTAGGTATGTTTAGATTACAAGCTAGTAAATGGCACATACTTCTCGTTTCAGAGAGAATTTATTCATGCACAATACAACCTTTTGCCGGCTTCATAAAGTCACAGGTTAAAATTGTCCTCTGGGTTTTGAAATATGATCATCATCACCACTGCCACATTTTTATCCTATCAAAATTTGCTAGGAGCTTGGAAGAATGCCATCCTCGCATTGTCTCGTTTACTTTTATCTATATGATGAGGGCCCATGATTGTCTTTATTTATCAACTGGAATGGATAAGCTATGTAAATTTCTAAGGTCACCAGGTGACACATGGCAGAATCAGGAGTCAGACCTTCCTCGAGCTAACTCTAGGGCCCCTTTTGGTCTGTGAAGTAGATAATAGAGGAATTTACTCCTCTAGGCCTTGATGATTAGGTATTAATTACTTTATAGTTCTACATTGTGATGAATGACTGAATAGTTCTGTGAAGTGGGTTCATCTCTGCCTTGATTATCCCTCCAGTTCTGCACTGTCCTTGTGCTGCTCCTCAAATGCATCGAGCTGGGCTCCTGCCTCAGGGACTTTGCATATGACGTTCTTTACGCCAGAACTGTCTACTCCATTCTGTGGGAGCGCTGTTTGTACCACCTCCTTTGAAAGGCCTGCCCTGGGCTCCCCCTTCATTGTTTCCCTTTTTTCTCTGGCTCATTTTCTTTCCAGCACTTATCAATAGTTGGTGTTATTATATATTTATGCATTTCTTGTCTTGCTAGAAATTAATTTCCAGGTGCACAGGGGTCTGGACCCCTTGTTCACTCTGCTTCCTTCGTGCTCTAGAATACATGTGCCTCAATACAAGGTGCTGAACTGACATTAGTTGAGCGAATGGATAGTGGAAGCTGTTTTCATATGTTAAAGTGTTTGCTACAGTGATTGGAATCATTGTGTTGATAGGTGGGGGTAATATATGGTTCTTAACGTCTTCACACAGTCGCATTCCAGAGTTGATACTGGTTTAAATTTCCACCAGGGTTGTAGGCAGCTGCCACTTTTGCTGTCCCAGGAACCGGCTGGATCCAACCCAGCCAAGAGAGTCAAGATCCCCATATCCTAGATGAGCAGAATCAGAAATGCAGCCCATAGTCCCAGGGGCCTGGCCTAAGGAAGCCATTGCTTTGTTTTCTTTTGTCACAGAATTACAAGCTAGACCCACTGCTGCTTATTTACATTTTTTTTCCCCTTCTCACTTCCAGCCCTCTCGAGGAAGGAAACTGTAGGTATTATAATCAGTTTTGGGAAGGGTTTGCAGTGAAGTTGAGATGATAGAAGAAATTCTGTGCTGGTTTCAAGCATGAACTTTGGAGTGGGAGGGGCTGGGATTCAAGCCCTAACCGCCCTGACTTGGAACTCTCCGGGCCCCCAGTTTTGCATCTGGAAAGAGAGGCTAGTAACCTAGCGTCTGCTTTATGGATTGTAGAGAGGAATAAATGCAGTAGTGTGGGGTGTTCACGGTACAGTGCCGGGTTCACGGTAAGGCCACAATTTAATAAGCACTCATTCACCCCACCCACTCCAAAGAAATGCCTGAGCAATTTCTTTGGGTCCAGCCAGTTCCCTAACAGGGTCCCAGGGAGGAAGACACCGTAATCTCTCTCTGTTATAGAGCTGGCAGGAAGGTCAGGGGGCCAGTGGTGTAACTGTCCCAGTCACCCGTTGTAATGGGGGAAGAACAGCGGGATGGTAACAAATCAATGGGAAACAAGAAGTCAGTGAGGCCTGACATCTAAAAAAGGCATCAAGAAGGGGGCAGAGGGAGGAAATGGGGTGTCAGCTGTGGTGCTGACTTGGTCGTCTTTTAATAGAGCCATATTCCAGGAAAGAGCTTCTCGAGTAAGGAAGTTCACTGAGCCTGTGCCCAGCAGCATGTCAACAGCAGGCTGTGAAAATTAACTCTCTGGCTCATTGTGACAGCTCATAGGGCTGTATCTCGTTGTCAGTTTTATAAGACTGAATTTCTCCAAGAAACGACAATCCTGACTAATATTTTGTCAAACACTTACTACATGCCAGGTGACTACTGAGCATTTTAAATGAATTCATTCATTGAAGATATACTTACCATGCATCTGCTATTGTCCCAGGCATTGTTCTGAGTGCTGAGAGCAGAGCCCTGAAAAGAGACAGTACCCCTGTCATCCTAGAGCCTACCTCCCTCTGAGAGCACACAGCCTGCACCAGGTACGAAGTTGAAAATAAAAAATAGTACTTCTGGGGCTCCTGGGTGGCTCAGTCGGTTAAGCGTCCGACTTCGGCTCAGGTCATGATCTCACAGTTTGTGGGTTCGAGCCCCGCGTCAGGCTCTGTGCTGACAGCCAGCTCAGAGCCTGGAGCTTGTTTCAGATTCTGTGTCTCCCTCTCTCTCTGACCCTCCCCTGCTCATGCTCGCTCTCTCTCAGAAATAAATTAAAAAAAAATAGTACTTCTATGATCACAGAGATCTTTCCATATTAGAACATGTCTATAAAAACCATGTTGTATAAAGCCACACTGTATCTATGTATTGCAATTTATTTGATGACTAATGAAAAGAACGGGTCATGGGGCACCTGGGTGGCTCTGTCAGTTAAGCGTTTGACTTGATTTCAGCTCTGGTCACGATCTCACAGTTTGTGGGATCGAGCCCCACATCAGGCTCTGTGCTAATAGCATGGATTCTCTCTCCCTCTCTCTGCCTTTCCCCCTTTATGCTCTCTCTCTCTCTCTCTCTCGAAATAAATAAGCATTTATAAGAAAAAAGAAAAAAAAAGGCTGTTTTTAGTCTTTTGTTACTATTAACCATAGTGCAGTCAGCATCCTCAAATGATATTTAATTGCAGTCTGTTTTGGATGATTATTGTTGTATAACAAAATATCCCTCCTTTTCCATAAGAAATATCCTGTGTTTACTGTGGAGTAGTTTAAAAGTTCCCAGAAGCCTGTTTTCTTCTTGAATGATTTGTGTCCCATTCAGTCCCAGGAGGAGCAACTCTTTTATAAAGGTTATTTTATTTTCTTGTTTCAGAATCGTACCCATATATGTTTGAGATAGGCCCTTCCTATCTTGTTTATGGGTCAGTGTTCTTAAGATTCTTATGAGCCTCTTCCTCTCACGAAGAGTGTCTGTGAGGCACCACTTTAAACTTTGACCCATCAAAATTTTTGTCATATAAATCCTGATATTTTGTTAATTTATTTTTACTATATTTTTTAAAATTTTAAGCTTATTTATTTATTTTGAGAGAGACAGAGTCAGCACAAGTGGGGGAGGGACAGAGAGAGGGAGACAGAAAATCCCAAGCAGGATCCACACTGTCAGCATGGAGCCCAACATGGGGCTCGAACTCATGAAGCTGCGAGATCATGACCCAAGCCGAAATCAGGAGTTGGATACTTAACCAACTGAGCCACCCAGGGACCCCAATATTTTTACTATATTCTAAGTGAGATTCTCTCACACTATATTTTTTACCTGCTTGTTCTTTGTGCACAAAAAGCTCTTTGGTGATCTTACTGTATTTTCCTACAGACTGTAATACTGGTTCAGTTTTCCAAGTGTGTACTCATAATACTTACAAATAAGGCTTATCTTACTTCTTCTTTTAATTTGGGCTTTTATTTTTTAATTTTTTAAGGTTTATTTATTTTGACAGAGAGAGAAAATGCAAACAGGGAAGGGGCAATGAGAGAGAGAGGGAGGGAGGGAGGGAATCCCAAGTAGGCTCCATGCTGTCTGTAGAGCCCGACGTGGGGCTCAATCTCATGAACTGTGAGATTATGACCTGAGTCAAACACTTAACTGCCAGAACCACCCAGACACCCCTCTTCAGAGCTTTATCTCCTCCTTTCCCAGGTGAGTCCTGTTGAGGGGTGTTGGGGCAGAGCAGACCTAGCAGCAGTGGTCTGAAGTAGCATCAGATTGACTTAGCTGCAGAGAGAGATGTGATGTAGAAGTGAGAATCCTTGTAAAACTGGAGGACATGGGATTTCTGCCACTTCCAGCACCATCCATTTGGGGAGGCAAAAAAAAAAAAAAGGCCTGACCAGTTCACTAGAAAACCTTAGAAAGCTGTGACTGAATGGATCAGTTAGTATGGACCTTCTGAGTGGAATGACATCACTGTGGGCCAAGATTGGGAGGGGGTGATTTTGAGTTGGGAAACTCAAAGCGCTTTGGCCAGTCAGAGAGCCAAGGGCTATTTGATTTGTGCTCCCTACGACCACTTGTGCATACTAGATTGCACACCATATTGAAATCATTTGTTCAGTCATCGTCTGCTCAACAGTACAGTGAGCTCCCTGAGGGTGGTAATTCTGTTTCCTTTCTCTCCAAATCCCTGGTTGCTAACAGAATTCTTGGAAAAGTGTAGGCTCTTGGCAAATGCTTGCTAATAAATTATTAAATTGCTAAGTGTGTGAATGAATATATGCACAGGTAAAGTCATATATATTTGTTGGGGTATTGAATGAATGAACAGATAATCATGACTCCCCTGGGTTTCTCAGACTCCAAAACGGAAGGACCAAATGAGGCTAAGCTCTTACTTCTCCTTCCCTGGGTTTAGTGTTGAGGCATCCAGTGGTTCAAATGAGCTGGCTTACTTCCTCTGTTAGACTTCCTTTCTCCTTTCGGGATTGATGGTATGGTAGAGACATGATTTAGCAAGAATGTCTCCTTTACATTTTGTTCAGAATCTGCTTGTTCTTCTGGAGACTGAATCAAGCACTGAATGTTTTTTTTTTAAAGGTCCATCAGTAGGTTTTTGCAGATCCTATTCACTCACAATATGGTCTAAAACTGTTGATCCTCTGACATCAACTTTATTCAAGAGTGGAGCATTCCCCATGGAGTGGTGAGTCCTAAGAGATTCCTTCTTTTCGAAGATCATCACATAATGATTTTATTGACTAATTGATTATTTGATTATCTCTGGATAGTTTTGGCATACACACTTATAAACATAATTTGTCCTTTATTTTTCCACCAGAGAGACCCAATCATTGAGCCTCTTCAGTGCCTTGTAGATTCAGCCTCCTAAACCGGAGATGGCTGCTAGACCTTCTGTCTTGTATGCCAAATGTAACTGAAGGCCCATGGCTCTGTTACGCTGTGGAGTGCTGTTTTGAAAGATACTGAGGTCGTATCTGGGATCAATGCAAAACAGTTCTACTGTGGGTTGTGGAAGAGGGAAGTGTGGCTTATACACTCTGATGATTTGCCTTTTATATTCTAACACTTGAGAACAGAAAATGTTTCCCAACTCAAAATCATCCCCGTCCCAATCTTCTGGCCCCCTTGGCCCACAGTGATGTCATTCTGCTCAGAAGTCCTGTACTGTCTAACCCATTCAATCACAGCGTTCTAAGGTTTTTTTTAGTGATCTGGTCAGGCATGCGTGCTTTGTCTCCCCAAATGGATGGTGTTGGAAGTGGACTTCCAGTGGTCAACTTATTAAATGGACTTAGATGACTCAGAATCCGTACTTTGCCATCAAATGCTACATTCACTGGAGCAAGTCATTTAACCTAAGACCTAGTTTACACCCCTTGCCAAAAAATATCTCACTTAACTGTGAAGATTAAAATGAGATAATAATGAACCTAATACCTAGTTTACACCCCTGCCAAAAAAAATATCTCACTTAACTGTGAAGATTAAATGAGATAATGCAGGTGTTTAGCCCAATTAGGCTCTCAGAGAATGCTGTTACTGTCACCTCAGAAAAAATACAGTGACCTTGCAGGAGTTGATTGCGACATGTTTGAGTAGCAGTTGGAAACAAAGAGGAAACACTTTCTGAGAGAGGGTGTTTTGGCTAATGGTCTCTGATTGTTCTGGTTCCTTCTACGGGGCCGTTGGGAAAGTGGCACATGATGCTGGGTAGTCTGCTTCCCTGTACAGCGGTCCCAATGGAGAGGGCAATGGATCAGGCTATTTTAACTGAGTTGGGTTAAGCACTCAATACCCTAACTCTTCTACCTGTGATTCCCTGGTAAGCTGCCTGCTGACTGTAATTCCTGCCTTTATATAGGGGGAAAGTAGTCTTATTTTTTTTTAAGTTTTTTTTTATTTATTTCTAGGAGAGAGAGAGAGACAGCATGAGCAGGGGAGGGTCAGAGAGAGAGGGAGTCACAGACTGAAACAGGCTCCAGGCTCCGAGCTGGCAGTCAGCACAGAGCCCGACGCAGGGCCCGAACCCACGAACCGCGAGACCATGACCTAAGCGAAAGTCGGACGCTTAACCGACTAAGCCACCCAGGCGCCCTAAGGGGAAAGCAGTCTTATGACACGAGTGTTCTGGTCACCATGACAATTACTTGTAACTGTAGCTTACTAAATTGGCCAAGATAGGACAAGCTGGTCATGAAAAGGTGAATATTATGGTTTCCACAATGACAATTTCTCATTCCAAATTAATCAGTTGTCATTCTAGAAGTCTCACAAGCAAGGTTAATACATAGCTCTGAGGATTAGAGCCTTAAAATAATAAACCTACAAAGATGTGGACCAGACTCTGAGCCATGGTGAATTTGCTAAGTTTAACACTGTGAGGTATTATGTAGGGTAGGCTGTTGCCTTTTTCCTCAGTGTATCCAGCGTAACCATTGGCGAAGTTTACTGAGATTGTGTCCTTGGAATGTCTATAGGTCAGGATTCCATGAGGTCATGGACTATGAATTTGCTGTCTCTGTACATTTATTTTCTCTCTCTGGAATATGTTCCTTCTCCCTTCTCCCAAGCATGGGAGGATATGGGAATCAAAACTGATAATGGATTCAGTGTTTCCATGATACTTTGGGAATACAGTGGTGAATAAGATGGACAGATCCTTGCTTTTATATTCTATATTTTTATTTTCTAGAATGTTCTATAAATATAGCTCTTATTAGGATTTATCTCTCATGATTCAGTTCAGATGCTGAATCTCTCATACTATCTGTGACTCAGGAAAATAGAAATCCGTTCTGTACTTCACAGAACCTCGGGCTCTCTTCACAAGCGAGCTTCATATTTTGGTTATCCATCTACATGTCTGTCTTCTCCATCACCTTCTAATTTCATTAAAGGCAAGAACTCTGCCTGGTTCTTATTAAATCACTGGCATCCAGCACAGTCCCTGGAAACATAATCGATACTATCATATGTTTGTAGCACAATTTAAGGGTGAGATTCTGATCCTATTATGGTCAGTGACCCAACTATTTCCAAATCATGCCAACCAATCACCACTTCACCCACAGGATTCTCCCTAAGGAACAAAAAGAAATTGAAATCTTGCTGCGGGTAGCTGGATAAGCACTCAGTTGCCCTCAGTAGAGGCCCTCTGGCCAGAGCTGGAATGAAGTAGGAGGCCTAGAACAGAGGCCAGTGTGGCACCTCTTGCGCCTGCTCTCACCGGCTTACCTCCCCTCACATGCTAAATTCACATATGGAGTCTAGAGCATTCCTTTGTGCCCAAAGGGAAGAAGCCAGACCCCAAGAAGATCCCTGAATTCAAATACCTACCTGAAGAGATGGAATGAACGGAACAGAGAGAAAAGAAAAACTAAGCAACCACGAGTGGCCGGCTGTGTCTTAGGTCTCAGAAAAGGAAGCCTGAAAGAAAAGTGGCCCCTGAATACTGTGACGTCAGCAGTCACACCACAGAACTACGACTGTTCACTAGTCAGTGGCTCTGATACTCACTGGTTAGATTAGCCACACTCCCTTGCCAGGGCTAGATCCCTCTACATGGACCACTTGAGATTCCTTCAGCTCTGCCTGTTTCAGGATATTTGGCCACTGTTTAATAAGCCAGACTTGTGGCAGCCAGTTCTGTGTGGGTTCCTACTGGCATCACAAGACACAACCCAGCAGCGCCTTACCTTGTGTCCAACCTGCGTTGCTCTTGCCTCCTGCCTTTGGGTTCCTTTTTGAACCCGAGGTTGTGTGGAACACAGAGCTCTTGAGGATAAATTCTTTCTCCAACCACTCACTGTGCTGGGATGTGCTTGTTCATGTAGCCTCTCTTAGCACAGTCTCAGGAGATCCATGGTTTGGGCTTGACCCCCATTGGTGGTTAGCTCAGTGATGGTTTATCGGCTCACCCTCCTTTCCTGCCTTAAGCTTTAGGGAGCTAGGAAAGGAGCAAGTCTGGTTTGAGAAGAGAAGGCTAGATTATCCTTCCCCTAGATTTGGTTAATTAGTGATGAGTCCAGTGTTTAATGGGGTTCCCAGACTCGTCTGCACATTAGAATCACCTGGCTGTCTTTAAAAAATCCTAAAGCTCAGGTCACTCCCAGATCATTTCCATCACTATCTATGGGAGTAGGACCCAGGTAGTGATACTTTCTGAAGCTCTCCAGTGATTCCAATGTGCGGACAAGCCAGAGAACCACTGAGCTAAATGATGACAGCAGTAAACCAAAGAAAACCCACTGCAAATTTTAATTGGAACATTATTGTTCAAAAATTACGGACAGAGTAATAGTTCATCACCTTTGTATATGAGGTAAGGAGGAATATATTGACCCCTGAGTTAAGAAAACTCTTTGGAAAGGTGAAAAGGAACATAGGTGACCTTAGAAAGCCTTGAGCCACTGCAAAATAATGTCTGTCATCTGGCACCTTCTCAGGGTGACCTTTGGCATGGACAAAGAAATGACTGATTGAGAAATCTAAGTGCCTTAGGATGTCTGTGGCTTTCTTTAACATCTGGAAATGCCCATTTTTGACTCATCTCCTATACTTGGCATTCAGGAAAGAAACCTTCATTAAAAATCAGTTGATAAGATCTCTTGGCCAGGTCATCTGCTTTCAAGTCTCCACAGCAGCTGGCTGTGCTAAAGAAGACATTTTACAGTTGCATGTTTGAGAAAAAGGGGGTGGGGGAGGGAAGTAAAATAGAGGGTTTGAAGATGACATTTTATATTCATGGACAAGTAGGGCTGGAAGGAAGAAAGGTCATTTTATCCACCTTACTGCCTTTATGGGACTCTGAACCTAACTGTAATTTATCTAATGATTAATGCAAAGAAAATCCATACTATTCAGAGATAGCTGACTTACCTAGTTATTGAGCTTGGAAATCAGCATGAGAGTGAAAAGAATTTGGGCTTTGCAGTTAGTAAAAGCAGGACTCAAATGTATATCTTCTACCCCACCCCCCTTATTATATTAGTCTTGTAACTTTGTGCAAAATTATTTAGATTTTTTTGGAGCCTGTTTCATCTTTTTAAAAAATGGCAAAATACTAATATCCAATAGGATTGTATAGAAGGCTCCTTGAAATAGTGGGGATAAATCAGCCCAACATGTAGTAAATCAGGCAATAATCCACCCCCTTCTCTCTCTTTGTCACTCTTTTCCCTGCTTCTATGCCTCGTGACAGTGATTCGATGAATTTGCGAAGTTGTCATTGGACAGTATGATCTTTGCATGATTAAATAGGAAATCATGTCTGTTTTTTAATGTTGCTTAAAATAATTTCTCAGCTTTATAATTGGTATATGCAGTAGGGTGTAGTGAAAAGAGCACAGTACCTGGCACAAATACTTTTGAATAAATGAATGAACAAGTATTGGAACTTAAGAGACACGGGATCAAGTTCAATGACTAATATAAGCCATGAGACACTGAGCAAGTCATTGCTTCTGTCCCGACCTCATTGTCCTTATCTGCAAGACAAAAGAGTTGGAGAAAAAGATCTCTGTGTTGCCTTCAGCTCTAAACTTCTGAGATTTAATTAATATGTGAGCTCTGTGTTCCCTCTGACTGCACCATGTTCATCAGTAAGACAGGGTGCTCAGCATGCTGTATGGCATCTCGGTGTTTACCCCCGTGGTTGGGCCTGTCCCGGCTTCAACGTGGGAGGCAGTAAGAGGAGAAGTTGCAGCTCAGGCTTTGGAGACAGCCTGCTTCGACATAATGTCAGATCTTCCACTTCCTTGTGGTGTGACCTTAAGCAAGTTGCTCAACCTTTTTGGGGCCTCAGCTTTCTCATCTCTTCAATGGGGTTCATGATGCTATTCGTCTTTACCTTAAACACTTAGTAGGATAATGGACTGGGTCAGTCCTTGTGAAGCACGTGGCGTGCTCCGTAAGTATTAACCCTCAGTCCTGAGTTTTATCTTTCAGTCTCCAGCACTTAGCCCAATGTCTGGTGAATACTAAACAGTAGATGAATATGAATGAAGTGTTTAAAAATATGCCTGTAGAGTGTGTGCCGTATGTAAAGTATGTGATTTCTGATAAGAAAGAGTTGATCAGATAATCAGGACTCAAGATTTCCTGGCAATGCTGAAAACCCATGAGTTCGGAAGCCATGTTGGAAGCCAAGAGATTTTCATCTGACAGCTTGTCATGTTACTGTTTGGAATGAGTTAGTATATAAGGAGAAGGCTTGAAATTCTGACTCCTGGCTGTTCCACCTGTGTTCATTATCTTTATCAGACTTGTCTTGAGCAGGCTCTACGTGTAGTGAGGCAGAGAGCATGTCTTCATTAGGACAGAACTGTAGGGGCGTATCCTTCCTGAATGGGATGCTGTGTTTCTTCTCTTTCTTAATCCATTTCTCCCGGTTCATTTGGCTATCAGCTGCTTCACAGTTTATTCAGATCACCGGTGTCAACTTCCAGTCTAAATACGGATGTTCATGAATGTGTGTAGGTTGAGGGGGTTTAAAAAGTCTCTTAAAGAACAGCTTTATAGAGATATAAATCACATGCTGCATAATTCACATATTTAAGGTATATAACTCAGTGATTTCTAGTATATTCACAGAGTTGTGCAGCTATCAATGCAGTCAATTTTGAGGATATTTTCAACCCCTAGAAGAAACCCCATGCTATTAGCAGTTACTCCCTATCTGATGCAACAGCTTGGTAACATACATCTCTTAAGTTTCCTATGAAGTGCTCCGGGAATGTAAACCCATCAGTAAGTTCTCCAATATTTATTGAAACCACTATGAGTGAGATGCTCTTCCAGGCTGTAGTGATAGGAAGGCAGTCAAGAGAGACAAGCAATCGATCCCAGCTCTCAGGGACCTTATGTTCCGTACTAAGGTCTGCAGATGGGCCCAAATCAAAAACAAAGCAGCACAAAATCCATGGGAATAACAGAAGGGAGAAGGAAGGCATGTGTGTTATATTCCTACTATGGGCCGTGCTCTCCACCAGGTCGTTCTCCCAGTAAGTGCTGAACAAGCATCTGTGTGACTTCAAAGCCTGTGTTCTACAGAGGAGAGCATGACAGACAAAAATCCCATTGAAAAGCTAAAAACTATATGTTCCTCTTTGCCCAGCTGTGCATATCTCTGGATTTGCTGCTGCCTTCCAAGCCAGCTGCCTCCCAAACATTACTTCCTGTTGTTTTGAACAAAAATATAAAGTAAACAACCCCCCAAGACCTTTGGTCATCAGTCACCAATGTGAAGACTTCTCTACCCTGGATAGAGTCAGCTCAATCAATGGCATTTTTATAAGTGGAATTATGGGCGGTGGGGGTGCAGGAAGGACAGTCAGAGGGTAATTAAACTGACTTACATTTCTCTCTTTCCCTGCCATAATCCTGAGGATTTGAATTCTCCAACAAATCAAATTCAGTTTGAGTTTTAACCCTCTTACATGAAAAGCCAGGTTTAAAAATAGCTGTTCATGCTCCAGTGATTGTAAACAAACACTGAAGTATAGAGTCGACCGAAGGGCAACAGACATTACATATCCCTGCAGGAATGTGGAATTTAATATAAACGGAGTAACTTTCGTACATATGTGCTGTGTCTTCACTCTGCATTGCCAGCGGAGTTCTTTGGGTAGGGGAAGGAATGATCAGAAAATGTTAAAGCTGAAAAGGGCCTCAGAAATGCTGTAGACTCACTGCTTCTTCCTTTTAGAAATGGGGGAACAGAGGCTGAGAGAAAGCTGTGGCTGCATTTCTAGTTAGTGGCAGAGAAGAGAGAAAAATCCAGTTCTCCAGAATCTCTGCTGATGTTAAAGAGAGATGGAGAAACACACTGATGAGCACGGGAGCTTTTTTCCTGATTAATTGAGATGCCACATAGGATAGTTCGGGGCAATGGGTGTGGGATCGAGGGACCTGAACTTAAATCTCAGTTCTGCCGTTTACCATATGGTGAGTTTGAACAAACTGATTAACTTCCCTAAGCTTTAATTTACTTTTCTGACAGAAGAAAAAAAAAAAAAAAACTCATAGTATCTTGTGTATCGAGTTGTTGGAATGGCTAAATGGGATGTATAAGTAAATCTTTGAGCTCATATTTGATGTTCAATAAATGTCTACTTCCTTCCCATCCTGCTCTTTCTCTTCCCTTCATCCAGGGTGTTTTACACACCTTTTCACATGTCTTTGTGTCATTAAGTAGATCCATTGCTACTTTCGGAGAACAGTAATGTCTCCTTCTACAATGTGGACCAGGAGTGATCTTAAATCATAACTGTAGTTGCTCCCATTTGTCGGATATCTACTGTGTTCCAGGCACTTTATACATTATTTCTGACCTTCACAACATCATTGAAGACTAGTCATTATCTTTTCCACCTCATGGGTGAATAAAGTGATGTTCGGAGAGGAAAACCAGCAAACTCAAGACCTCGTAGCTTGAAGTCAGGTCCTCTGAGCCCCTGCTCATCTCTGTACTGATGCAGTCGCACTAAGGCTATGATTACAAACTTGTTTATTTCTTTAATGTTCACCATAAAATCCTGGAAAAAGTTTAAGAGTAGGAAAAAGTATCAGTTTTGGAATCCAAGTGCAGGATTTAAACCCCAGCTGTGCCATATATGAGCTCTATGGCACTGGGAGCATTACTTCAATTTCCTTTGCTCTGTATTCCTCACTTGCAGTGGATTGATAATAATTATATCAACAAGAAAGACCGAAAAAAAAAACAAACCCTGTAGGGATGACTAAATGAAAGGTGACGTGTCCAGCATTCTTAGCCCAGGGTTGGAAATAATTATCACTCATTTACACTTTCACCTTGCCCTCTGTGCACTTGGCCTATGTAAATTAGATGATTATTCTTACAAGGGCCACAGTGAAGAGAAGCGCTTTAAATCCTCCCTTGCATTACCAGTCTTGATTTGACCATCCCCTGCTCCTGTTATAAATACAGCTAAATACAGCTAAGATGTTGACATCGGAGAAGGTAATTTGAGGGATTGATTCACGCTTCTTTTCTCAAGGTTTTCTAGGCAATTTCCTTTTTTTACAAATCCAAGCCACCTTGAAGAAAAAACCAGGTCACCTGCTACCTGTCCTTCAGACTCCTGGTAGATTGATTTGACAGAGCAATGTGGGAGATACAAGGTGGACCCTTGGGGGTGGGTGGGGGTTGCTAAAAGGACATCATTTGCTTTGTTACCTAAACCTCTTGTAGGAAGACCACCTTCTTCTGGTAGGTTAATCTCAGAGCTGAGGGCCATAAAATAACCACAGAAGAGAGATTGTTTTCCCCAGTGAATCATGAGTCCTTTGATTCATCATTGTTTTTCTTCGTTTTCCCTGGCTTCGAGGGATATCAGAACTAAGTATTGCACATAGCTATTCTATCTTCCTTAACTCTGGATGCAGTTTTTTCTTTACTCTCTCTTTCTTTTTTTTTTTTTTTTATGTGTGTGTTTGTGCGTGTGTGTGTGTGGCCTTATTTGAAAGGTTTCATCCTGACTGCTTTTATGGTAAGCTGCCTCAAACAACTCTTTTCCAGATGTATAGAAATAAATACGGAGTAGACAGACAGACTGGAATACCTAATTTGAGGAGACAAAGGGTAAAAATATGAAGATAGAAAAAAATAACTATCATGAAAGAAGCACTGATATAATTAAAATAAAAAGGAAATAATGTCACAGACTTTTCTATAAGTGCTCATTAAGGGGAGAGTATTATAATTATTGTGGCTACTGTTAATAATAGTAACACATGCATATAATCTGCCCTATCAATTTACTCGATATGAAACTTGTCCATAAAATATTAACCCTTTTTCTGTTATCTAGCATCTCTGAGGGGTGGGGACAGGGAGGAGAGCTGGGATCAAGGGGAGCCCTCTGAGTCAGAGATGGGGCTTCTGACCTCAGATGTGTCAGCTCCTGACACACAGTAGATGCTCAAAAAATATCTGTTGAATGAATAAAATGATATCTACCTTGGATGGTCATTACACAGCAGACATTGTCTTCATAGATTTACATCGATTAACATATTTAACCTTCACAGTGAAGTAAAGAATGCATATCAATTAATTTATTCATGACTACCTTTTACAGATGAAGAAACTGGCACAGAGAGGTTAAGTAACTTGATGCTAGTATGTGGCAGCATCCACACCCTCATCCCAGGGTAGAATGAAGGAACAAAGGAATAAATGAATGAAGACATAAATAATTTTCCCCCTATGACAGCAGGTATAAATTGATTGAGAATCTGCAGGGGTCTTGATTAGCTGGACCAATACAAGTTATAAATACTTAATATAAAACAGTCCTCAGTGGATAACAGGGGGACCCAGTGATGGAAAGCCTTGTAGGCAGAGGTGTCCCTGAAGGTGTCAGGAAAAAGATACTGATAAGTCAAATTCCATTCAGCATCTTCCTCATCAGCCTGGATTTTTGTGGATCTGCTGTACATGCAACGATTTTTACATAGAAGTTTCTTCAGTGTAGTACCTACCGGTTGGTTTTTCAACTCCATTCTTTAATTATGTTGTCCGTTGTACCATCTCTGTGGAAGTAGGGAATTTGGGGGAAAGCTGAAATTCATTTCAAAAGTTATGAATCTTGTATAATTCATGCATTCAGGGGCCCATAAAAAAACGTTAAAATTTAAGAGACTGGTATAAAAATGAGTGTAATTGCACCTGGTTTGAGATTCCTTTCCATTCAGTGACTCCATTTTAATTTTACTACCACTTAACTTCACAGTGTTTAATTGGAGTGCTGAGTACTGATCGCTGCGGCATGTGGGTACAATGGAATGTCCCACTTTATAAACACCACCTGGCTTANCTGCAGCATGTGGGTACAATGGAATGTCCCACTTTATAAACACCACCCGGCTTCAGTGGCTTCTCTTTTGGTGTAGTGTCTAACACAGGGAACAGTGTCTATTAGAGTGGGAAGGGTCATTCAGATTCTCACGGTCCTCACGGTGGTGTGGGGGACACTGTTTGTAGTGAACAAATGGAATTCTTCGCGATGCTGTGGGTGCCCCCACCTTGCCTCAGCGCCTGCGCCGTCCGTAACCCAGCAGAACATATTGTGTAGAAACATTGCCTCCTCTCGGGTCCCCGAGCCATCTGGCAAATCTTTTGTCTATTGCTTTTACAAATGGCAGGCTGGCTCAGGAGTAAATTGTCATGAGGGAAAGCAGCGGACAGCAAACACTGCACGCCCCCAGATCGTTTGCTCCGTTAAGCGAGACAACATGCGTGTGCCTGGCGTGCAGCGGGGAGTGGCGTTCCTGGTGGCATGCACGGCAAGGCATCTTGAATCTTAATAAATATTAAGCACAAAGATGAACAGTACCTCGCTGAACCGTGCAGACCTTTCCTGTAACAATACGTGTTCAAAGTTCCGTGACAATTCCGATTTGTAGCAAGGTGACAGGGTTAAAACCTCGGCTCTGTTGACCTTTAATTTATAAGGAGATCAGGTGCCATTGTCCCCTAGCCATGTCTTTATGACACTACAAAGAGAGTCACGTATGAAATCGGAGGATTTCCTAAACACCCATCCATGAAACTAGATTCCTTCACAACAGATTTCCTTAAAGTGCGCCTGGATTCCTGCAGGTGCCTAACCTGTGTTCAGGGAGGTGAGATCTTTCTGCCGTTTTCATCAGGGAAGAGCACCGCATTGTGGTGTGAATGGGGTGCTCGGAGAAGGTGGGCCTGGGGCGCCTTTCCCCCTCCCCCCGCCCGACTCAGGCAATCTGTTCACCCAGCATTTCCTCTCCTGGTGCCAAAGGAAGGCAACCGCAGCCGCCCTTAGGCAGCAGGAAAGCTTCCCTGGCTTGGTCTGCTGTGAACCGAGGAAGGTGCCGAACAGAACTTCCACAGAGGAGCTGCCGTGGCAAATTCCAGAGGGCACAGATTCTGGTGTCAGAAACAAAGAAGTCTGAATTTGGGGTTTCTTTGATTATTAGCGTGGTCCTAGAACAAGTCTGTCAGCACATCTCAGGCTCCTTCCACTTTGACCTCAGTTGCGGATGACATTTCCTCTGCTGCGTGGTTGCACGGAGAGGAAATGAGCTGACTCGTGGGTAATAGACGCCCCCTGGGGTCCCGCGGGGTCCCGCAGAGCTCCGCTGTATGCGCTGCGTGGGCCCCATGCTTCAGTGCCTGGGACTTCAGGTGCTCTGCTGACGGGAACTACCTTGTCTGGAAATTTCTGGGATGCTGTTCTCTCTTCCTGGGTCTGGAGAGAGTAAGGAGTAGCCTGCAGTGAATGGTGAACTCATCTGGGCATCCAGAACACTCCTTGCTTCAAGATGGGAGAGCTCGATGATGTCATTCATGCTTCAGACTACTCCATGTGGTCAGGCAGAGCCCATACCCCCACCAAACTCACATCTTGGCCTGACTTTTCCCTCTGTATGTTCTCAGAGGAC
>NW_027551562.1:82684-86307 GCF_008692635.1 Crocuta crocuta | reverse complement strand
CTCCTCTCAGGCTCTCTCCTAGGGAAACTGACTGGGATAGCTTTTAAGTCTCTTTTGCAATGGTCTTTAGTTCCCTTTGTTCTGCCTCTTTCTCCCAGCAGCTGTTTCTGACAATTAGATTTGTTTTGCCTGGGGAAATTACTATAAAATAATAAAAAGTTTAAAAAATTCTTTTTGTTTTTATTTTTATTTTTACTATTTATTTTTAGTTTTTTTTAAAGATTTAATTATTCTTGAGAGAGAGACAGTGCCCCTCTGTTGAGGGGCAGAGGGCGAGGGAGACACAGAATCTGAAGCAGGCTCCAGACTCTGAGCTGTCAGCACAGAGCCTGACATGAAGCTTGAAGTCACAAACCGTAACATCATGACTTGAGCCGAAGTCAGATGCTTAACAGAATGAGCAACCCAGGCGCACCCCCCCCACCAAATTCTTAAGTAAATAAAACGTACTTTAAAAAAGTAAAAATTCAGCAACAAATTGTCACGTTATTTACCTACAAATAATAAAAGATTTGTGTCCAATATAAAGAACTACAAGAAAAAGAGATTAATAAAAGAACAGTGGAAAATATGGTCCATTGATTTGCAGAAGAGGAAACTGGACTAGCCAGTACGTACATGAAAAAAATTAATCTCAGTGGGGAAAAATGAGATTTCGAACCCATTCCAGAGGTAAATTCAAAATATCTGATAGTATTAGTATTGACAAACATAAACTCAGACTTGCTGGTGAGAATGTTTATTAGCATTGCCATTTTGGATTATAATTTCTCAATATCTTATAAGCTTGAAGATATGTATATTTTATAATTCAGCAATTATACTTTTAAGGATTCACCCCTCATAAATGTCACACATATACAAAAATGTTCCTGGTGACATCATTTGTTAAAGCAAAAGCAAACATACTGACCAAACTTGGAAACAACCTTAATATTTATTGTCAGAGGAATGAATAAGGTATTTGTAACACATTTATGGAATGAATCCCAGAGAGCTCTAAAAATAGATGAGCCAGAATGACATATATCAACATGGAAAACCTCGGAGTAGAATGTTGATCAAAGAAACAAGTCACAGAAGGGTGTGATCGGTATGATGCCATTAATTACTTTTAACTGGAAAAAGTTCTGCATATTTTATTTCTGAATATGTAAAAACGTAAAGGTATACAAATACAGACTTGAAGACAGACACTAACCTTACAAAGTACTAACCTGGAAAGGGGAAGTCTCATCAGCTTGGAGTTGGGAGAGACATGGATTTCAACTATGTGCACCATGTTTTGGTTCTTTATATCATGATTCTGAAGCAAATATAGGAAACTGTACAAATAGACTGTGTCTGGGCCATAAGACTCCAAGTGCTTTCATTGTGCTTTTTCTGTCTGAAATACTGCATTAAAGAATGCGGTTTCCTTGGTCTGTCTGAGAATTGTGGACTTCTAATAATGCAGGGCTACTTTAGGGTGCTTCCTCCCATCATACCCCTAACTTCGGGCTTGGCTTCCAGAAGCACGCCCACCTCCCCTTATATCCATAGTCTCATCAAATCCTAGGAGACCTAGCCTAGGCCCTGCCTCTGCGTGCAACTTTCTGGATGACCACAGACTTCTTTTATCACATCCCTTTACGAAAACCACAGTACGCCTACTTGACCAATAATATGACTATGATAAATTGTATGTTTGTCTCTGCATTGTCCTCTTTGGTGCTTCCAGCGTTTAAATATTGTCTGATACGTTTTCTAGCCTGAAGAAGTGTGTACTTTCTCCTGTGCTTCTCATAAAATGATCTCACAAATACCTGCCTACATTTATCATAAATTATGTCTAGCAGAAATTTTGCTCAAGAAATTAATTTTAGCAATTATAATTAGTTAATTCAGCATTTTTGAGTGTCATTTATGTGTGAGTCATTGCAAATATGCAAAGAAAAAGATATAGGGTTCTTCCCGGAGACCTCACAGCATGGCTGAATTAAATTGTAGTGTGTGTGTGTGTGTGTGTGTGTGTGTGTGTGTGTGTTTCTTTTTATATTCATTCAGCCGTGCAATCAACAAATAATTATTAAACACCAACTTGGAAACCAGGGGTAGAATAAAAAACAAGGCAAGCATATCTCTCCCCTATCTATGATTGATGCTGCCTTGAACTAAAAATAGAGACCCAGGTCTGACAAAAGCCTTGTAGGCTGTGTCGGGTACAAGAGGCCATTTGGAAATTTAGCTTGTAAACGGAATTAATGTGATTTTCAGAACATGTGAATGACATGAGGGATTGCCATGCGTCATGACACTGCCCCAGGAAATCTTGGAAATGTGGTCATAGTAATCCGGCCTATTAGCTGGATCTGATTTCCTCTCCTGTTTACTTACTGGTGAGCATTTGATTTCGGTGACTCTGTCATTTAGCAACACCAATGAATAATCAGTATTGATAAACTTTTCATTAATGACACATTTTTCTTTCTAGTTATGACCTCTGAAACTACAGCGTGAATGAATTCTTGCCTTTTTTATAGCCTCCGACATCTACAACTGATCCTTCAAAGAAGCAAAGCATGAGGATGATTGGACACGTTTTACTATCTCTATTTGACCAGGGAGGAAAGTGAGTGTCCGGAGTGTTAATGCCTAGGGCAAGGTCACTGAAGGGCAAAGCAGGAGCTTCTGACTTAGACAGGCACTCCTTGCTCCTGATGGTGTTAATCTCCACTTATCAGAAATCCCAGAGAACATGGGGTCTCCAGCAGGAATTCTCAACCTCAGCAGTTTTGACGTTTTGGCCCAAATAGTTCTTTATTGCAGTGGGGGCCGGGGGGGGCAGGGAGCACTGTCGTGTGCATTTGTCAGATTTAGCAGCACTCCTGGCCTTTACCCAGTAGATGCCAGTACTACCCCCCACTTTGTGACAACCAAAGTGTCTCCAGACATGGCCACATGTCCCCTGGAGAGCAAAATCGCCTCTTGGTTGAGTGCTCTTGGTTCCAGTGCCTTGGAACATTCCTAAACACCATTTCAGTTTACTTGTTTTGTTTACTTGTTTACAATCAAAGTACTGAGTGCACACCAAACCTGAGCCTGAAAAAAGATTTCACACCCTCGCCTCACTGAAGCGGATTAGGATCATGTAACAGATTCTGAGTCTAAGTGATGTGCACTCCTTCCGGCCTGGTCACTACCCCTCTGAACAATTCCATTCTGGTCTCTTTCTATTCAGTAGCAGACGTAACCACAAGAAGGGAGAGTCTTGGGTCCCTGGATCTCTGGAGATTGCAGGGCCCTGGCCAAACTCCAGGGGGCCGTGGCTTGAAAGAGACGAGACCTTCATTTGTCTCCAAAAGTCACCAAAACCTGGGGATTGTCCAGTATGAAAATCATCATACCCTGAGTATTGGAATGACATTTGTTATTTATTTATTTATTTATTTATTATAATAGTTTATTGTCAAGTTGGTTTCCGTACAACCCCAGCACACATCCCAACAAGGGCCCTCCTCCATGCCCATCATCCTCCTTCCCCTCTCCCCCACACCCATCAGCCCTCAGTTTGTTCTCAGCATTCAAGAGTCTCTCCTGGTTTGCCTCCCTCCCTCTCCCCAACTATTTTTCCCCTTCTCTTC
>NW_027551562.1:74367-82472 GCF_008692635.1 Crocuta crocuta | reverse complement strand
GAGAAGTGTCTGTTCATGTCTTCTGCCCATTTCTTCACTGGATTGTTTGTTTTTTGGGTGTGGAGTTTGGTGAGTTCCTTATAGATTTTGGATACTAGCCCTTTATCTGATATGTCACTTGCAACTATCTTTTCCCATTCCGTTGGTTGCCTATTAGTTTTATGGATTGTTTCCTTTGCCGTGTAGAAGCTTTTAATCTTGATGAGGTCCCAGTAGTTCATTTTTGCTCTTTATTCCCTTGCTTTCAGGGATGTGTCAAGTAAGAAATTGCTGCAGTTGAGATTAAGGAGGTTGTTTCCTGCTTTCTCCTCTAGGGTTTTGATGGTTTCCTGTCTCACGTTCATGTCCTTTATCCATTTTGAGTTTATTTTTGTGCATGGTGTGAGAAAATGATATAGTTTCATTCTTCTGCATGCTGCTGTTCAGTTCTCCCTGCACCATCTGTTAAAGAAGCTGTCTTTTTTCCATTGGATACTCTTTCCTGCTTTGTCAAAGAGTAGTTGGCTGTATATTTTTGGGTCCAAATCTGAGTTCTCTATTCTATTCCATTGGTCTATGTGTCTGTTTTTGTGCCAATACCATACTGTCTTGATGAATACAGGTTTGTAGTAGAGGCTAAAGTCTAGGATGGTGATGCCTCCCATTTTGGTTTTCTTCTTCAATAGTACTTTGACTATTTGGGGTCTTTTGTGGTTCCATACAAATTTTAGGATAGTTTGTTCTAGTCACATTTGTTTTTTTAATTGTTTATATTTTAATGTCTTTTTTTAACTTTTTTTTTTTTAGTTGAAGTAATACTTATTACTCTAGGAAATTAGGATTTGGGGAGTTATTTTTTATTGTAGCATGACCTAGTTTCTTTCTTTTTTTTTATCTTAACCTTTTATTTATTTTGCCACATACTCTTCTGGTGTTTATTTATTTTTTAGATCATTGTCACATTTTATTGTTTTATTTATTTTTTTAATAGTTTGTTCTTAATTTTAATTTTCATCCTAGTAATGCATATGTATAATAGAGGTCAAATATTAATAATTTTAGCAATTACTTTCTGCTTCATAAATGCTTTCTGGTGGTTGAGGAATGAACATTTCTATTCCTTGCCACCACTTTCCATTTCCTACTTAATCTATGTTTTCTCCAGTGATCACTATGCAAATATTGTTCATTGCTAAGCTGGATAGTACAGAATAACCTTGTCTCCTTCTTTATATGACTTTTTACTGCTTCCCTGGTCTATAACTCTTTGGTTCTGTGGTATTTTCCCACGTTGTCTTGGATTTCCTATGCTCTTACTAAGATATGTATATCTTGAGATATGTATATCTTTTTCAGAAGGCCAGAACATCTCTGCTACAGGCCTACTGCTAATGAGTGCAAACAATCAGGTTTTTTAAAATTTAAATTTAAAAAATTTTTAAAGAGAGAGAGAGTAGAAGGGGAAGGGCAGAGGGAGAGAAAGAGAGAGAGAGAGAGAAGGAGGGAGAGAGAGAGAATCCTAAACAGGCTCCGTGCTCAGCATAGACCCCAACTCAAGACTGGATCTCACAACCCTGGGATCATTACCTGAGCTGAAATCAAGAGCCAGATTCTCAACTGACTGAACTACCCAGGCACGTCCCCCTCCAACAATCAGTTTTTTAAAAATTTTCTCAAGACCTCTCCCCCAAAGCCTCGTGCCTTTGCAGTAGAATTATATATAGTAGGCTACACAGCCACCGTACTTAGGTTTCTCTTTATGATCTCCTGTTTCTTACTTTCCTTGCAATCATGTGAAGTTTAACTAGAGTGCATCCTCAAGTAACTTTCTAGAAATAGATGTATGGAGAGTAAAATTCTTGAGACCTTGCATATGTGACAGTGTCTTTATTCTTTTCTCATAGTTGACTAAGAGTTTCAGTGTCTGCATTATGGATCTGTTAAAAACAGAATATTGGTCCATTATCCACTATGTTCTATTTTATAGTATAGCTATGGAGAAATTTAGTAGTTTTCTGATTTCCTGATCTTAGGTGATTTGCCTGTTTTCTCTGGATTCTTGGATTCTTCAGTTTCAGGGAGCTTTCCTGTGTTTCCAAGGCTTTCCTGTGCATAATTTTCTCTTCTTTCTAGAACTCATTTGCATGGAGCATTGAGCATTCTCACAGAGCCTCTATTTAAAGAAAAAATTCTTTCCATTTCTTATTCTTTCCCCTTTTGTCCTGTGAATTCATTTGTTTTTATTTTACAGCTCCTCTACTGAATTATTTATTTTGACTATGATGTTATTAATTTCTAAGAGTCTTTCATTATTTTCTGAGTGTTCCTTTTCAGTGGCGGGTTGTTCTTGTTTCGAAGAGCCAGTATGTATTCTGTGTTTCCTCTTTCTCTCTAGATATTCTATTAAAGTCTCATAGGTGACTATTTAGACTTTTTTTTTTTTAATAGTTTATTGTCAAATTAGTTTCCACATAACAGTGCTCATCCCCACAAGTGTCCTCCTCCATGCCCATCCCCCCTCCCCCCACATCCATCAGTCCTCAGTTTTTGTCAGCATTCAAAAGTCTCTCATGGTTTGCTTCTCTCCCTTTCCCCCACCATTTCCGCCCTTCTTCTCTTTCCACATAACAGTGCTCATCCCCACAAGTGTCCTCCTCCATGCCCATCCCCCCCTCCCCCCACATCCATCAGTCCTCAGTTTTTGTCAGCATTCAAAAGTCTCTCATGGTTTGCTTCTCTCCCTTTCCCCCACCATTTCCGCCCTTCTTCTCCCCCTTGTTCCTCCGTCAAGTTCCTCCTAATCCTCCTATACGTGCAAACATATGATATTTGTCCTTCTCTGCCTGACTTATTGATTTAGACTTTTTAAAATCATTTTAACCAGCCCTGGCTACATCTGATGATCCTGAATCCAGAGTGACCATTTCTGGTTCAGTTATAACTGAACCTCTGGTCTTCCTGGTCTGGATAAAGGGGCGGTATAGGCCCTGCCCCTCTCTTTTCTGTCTTCCTGCCAGCGTCCAGCTACCCCAGACTCCCATCATTCCTGGTGCATCTAAATACCGAGACTCAGGAATTCTGCAGACCCACCGGGTCACTTCCTGGCGGTGTTTTCATCTATAGACATTTAGGTTGTAACTTTCTCTGATCTGCTGAGTCAGATACTAGCTCTGTACCTACTTTGACTTTTCCAGAATGGAGCCAAAGTTGCTGTTAGGCTGTTATTGCCTCTCTTGATCGATTTGTCTTGTGTTCTTGTCATTCATTCCCTTGCTTTCATCCTGGCTGGATTTTATGTAGAATATAAGTGATAAATGTCTGTGATCTGTTCACCATTTTTCACCAGAAGCCTCCCTCAGGAAAGTAACTTTTTTGATTTACTTTGCAGTGTAAAGGAGATCATAAAAAAGGATTTTTGATGGTTAGGATATGCTTTAGATTCTTTAAGTCCTCTTGAAATGCTGAATTTTTCCTCTTAATCAGCTTTGAGGAGACAACTGGCGTGTCCAAAGCATCTTGAGGAAATGAGACTTTCGCACTGTGGACTCTGCGCCCAGGCTGGCTTCATGGACATGCGGCCCGTGTAGTCGTTGACTGCTCTGTTCTCAGAAGGGTCCTGCACATGGTTTAATGTTCTGCTCTCCCTGTCTAGAAATTCCTACACTTTTTGGAGAAGGGATGCACATTTTTATTGTACCTTAGATGCTGCAAATTATGAAACTGATCCTTCCCTGAAGTAGAAATACCCTGATGTCTAAGTATACCTCATAATGTCATACAGTCTCAGAGTTATCAGCTTTGACTTTTCATTCATTCATTCATTCATTCATTTTAAAATTTACTTATTTATTTTGAGAGAGAGAGCGAGCAAGCACAAGCATAGGAGGGTCAGAGAGAGAGGGAGAAGGAGAATCCCAAGCAGGCTCCACGCTGTCAGTGCTGAGCCTGACCATGGGGTTCTATCCCCCGAACCGTGAGATCATGACCTGAGATCAAAAGCCAGATGCTCAACTGACTCAGCTACACAGGTGCCCCTCAAGCTCCTTTTATAAATTCCCTGCCAGCAGCCACGCAGCTGACATTGGCTCATTGCCAAGGCTAGGTACTCTGCCTTCTCAGCAGTTCCTTTTCTCTCTGGACTTCACTGAGAGAAAGTCATTTCTTACCCTGAAATGAAATACATATCCTTCATCTTATCTGTGCTCATTTCCTGTCTTATAGGCATGATTTGGTAATTTATATGTGTTGTAAAACAGATACGCTTGTATTTTTATTATAAAAGAAATACACATTATTAAAATATTGGAAAATGCTGAAAAGCAGGAAAAATAATCACCTCAAATCTCTAGTGAGAAATAATCATTATTAACTTGTTACCGTGTATATTTCTTTTCTATCTTTCTCTGCATATATAGCGATGATAAAAATGATAAGGATACTGGCTGGTTTCTTTAGTGCTTGTAATGTGCTTGGAACTGTACTAAGTGCTTTACATGGATTCGTATACTCAGTAGATAGATATAATTAAAGATGTGGATATATGTTACATGCATACATGTTAAAATTATAATGTATATCCCATTTTTGCTTTGTTCCATTTAACATTTTATCATGAGCACTTGTCCTTGCAGAAATAAGAAAATTTAAAACAAACATAGTTACGTCGTCAATAGATGA
Organism: Crocuta crocuta; assembly: GCF_008692635.1. Lineage (NCBI taxonomy): Eukaryota > Metazoa > Chordata > Mammalia > Carnivora > Hyaenidae > Crocuta > Crocuta crocuta. The sequence continues at coordinate 77,816 of NW_027551562.1, read as the reverse complement.
TGATGAAGGGTCATTTTATTGCTTTTGCATAGAGTGCCAAGACATGTGACCTTGGGTGAATTGCTTTCTCTCATAAAGCTTCAGTGTCTTTCTTTGTAAAATGCACACGATATCTATGCTGCCTGCCTTACAGGGCTAGGAGGGGCAACAAAAGCAGCAATATTAAATTGCTGTCACTTATTATGATTGTTTTCTCAATCCAGCAAAGTGGGCAAAGTCTTGTTTTCCAGATGGGGAAACTGAGGCTTAAAGATATTATATGGCCTGCCTTGGGCTTCACAGGAGCAGGTGGTCAGCTGGTTGCCCGTGCCCTGTTCACTGCCCTATGTTGTGTGAACCTTGTCGGATTCTCCCTTCAGAGGGATACGGCGTATTAGCAGCAAATGTTTGCTCCTCTCATTTTGTAAGATCCACTTTCCCAAGTTTTCGTCTTTCTTGTTCATGGTCTTTAGTTTTGTTGTATATGTCACCTGCTGCAAGAACTCGGGAGCTCCATTTAAGCATGAAGAAATGAACACACTAAAATCTGTCTGTAACCATGTAGGACTTCCAGCTCTTAAAAGGCTGAGAGGAAGGGAGAGAATAAAGTTCTACTTTTCTCTGGGCTTCTCTTACTTATCTCTTACCACAGCCTCAGTTGCTTGACATCTTCAAAATCCATCATGAAATACAACTTGAGTGACTAATCTTCATAAGGCTGTGATGGATGCAGAGAGATTGACTCCTCAACCTTCCCCTCTGCTTATACCTTCAGAAGTGCAGAGATTCATTTTCTCTTGAAAAACCAAATCTTTATTCAGTCCTTTCACTTTGTCAATTTGCCATTATGGCTTTGGTGTCTGAAGCTTTCTGGTGAGAGCACTGCCCCTCCTTACTCCTGAGCCTAGACTTAGCCTTACTTTGGTCAGTGAAGGTTGACCTACTTGATGGGGCATGTAGACCAGCCCTGAGATTCTGCTATATCCTATTCTCTCTGCCCCTAGACCATCAGGTCCTTGGTAGAGGAATTTCCTTCAGCCTTTGTTCTGACATGAAGAAGATAAGGATCAGACCCATAGTTCACCTGTGAAGGGCATGCAATTTGGGTGATAAATTAACCTTTCTTGCTATAAGCCACTGAGACCTTTTGGGGCTTATTTGTTCCTGTTGTATGGCTTATACACTGCTGACTGATGTAGTAGGTTGTACCTATGATTTTTCTTTTGCTTAATTAAGCAAGAACAATCATTTGTTATTACCACAGTTCTTAGAATACTTGAGACTCTGCACTGTGGGGTGCTCTCTGCTATAGTAATGGTGCTTAACTGTGGCTACACATTAGAATCACCTGTGTGTTTGGTTTAACATGGATCTCCACACTCCATTCTGGATCAATTGAATTAGAGCCCCTGGGTGAGGGTTCCACGCACTGGCATTTTAAGATGTTCTTCAGGGACTTGTAAAGTGCAGCCAGGAGTGAAGACCATTGCTTTAGAGGGAGAGGAGTCTGGACCATCCAGGAATAAAACTGGTCACTGAAATGGAGACACCATCTACCTGACAGAAAAGGAGTAGAGCAGGAGATTTCCAGGGAAAAGGAAAAATAAGAGACTACCATCACCACTGAAGAGAGGAGATGGAAGTCCCTGTCTGTAAGGCAGTTTTGCCATAAAAATATAGCCTGAGTTCAGCTGAGGCAGCTAGCATATAGTAAAGAAGGTGATGGATTTCAGCTAAGTGGGAAGGAAATCCCTCAGAAATCCATCTTAGTCTGAGCATCAAGGAGCCCTATGGCATCAAAAAAGACCAAAAGAAGAGATTTTCTGTATGTTCAGTCATTGTAGTATGACTAAGATATCTTCACAGGAAATTGGTAGCACAGAGAAGAGTGGGTTTTTCAGTTTCCTATATCAGCCATCATGCTAGTATTCTTTTATGTTAAAAATTAATTATGTGATTTTTGGATAAAAGTGCCTGCTGTGCATGTCCCATATTTCCAGAAATATTGAAGAGGAGGTGAGTAAAGTATTCCAACTTAAAATTTTCTGTGAATATCATTACTTTGGAAAATGAGTATAGATGTGCTAACATTAGCCCTACCAGTTTACTGAGACCAAAGCATTGTGGCATATATACTGGCTATAAAATTCAATCTGTTCTTGCAAAGAGGGTAGTCATCACGTTGGGTAGCTAGAATGGTCCTGGAAGACTAAGCTGTATAGCCTTTTTCTCTTGAGTAAGTTGTATCCATCCTTCCATCCATCCATCCATCTATCCATCCATCATTCCAACATTTATCGAGCACTTAATATTCATTCATTCGATTCATTCAGTCAATACTTATCGAGGGCATACCACATGCCAGGCACTAATGCCAGGCTAAAAAAGTATCAATATGCTTATCCCAGGAGATGTTATGAAAATCAAATAAGCTAATATAGATAGAAAGGCTATATGTGTATCTTGACATGCTATTAAGACATGAAGGATTATTATTATCCAATCTTTAATATTACTGCTTTGTAATCCAGTGTTCTGGTATTTTTCAGCCTGTTGACAGGCACAAGTATTTCCCTGTACTCTACAAGCCTGCAATTAAGAAACTGGAAGCATTCATAAATACACAAGTTGACTAATTAGTCCCTAATTAGTTAGCAGATTGGGTATTGTAATCACCCTAAGATATATTGGTTAGTGTCATGGAATGGGAAGAAGAGTTTTGCTACATTATATTATGTCAACATTTGCATAACTATTTCATTAAAATACTTAATGGGACCTGCCAGTTCTGAGTCATGGCCAGTCAGCCAGTCAATGAATTTCAGAGACCTTACCAGTCTTTGGCAGATTGGGCATCAAATTAATAGGTGATCTTTTAATTTAGTCAAAGAAAACTAGAGCATTTTTAACACCTACAGTTTCAAGATTTTTGCTGACCACTCAATAAAGAGATATAAGCATTAGTGGTTTGTCTTGCATTTCAAGAGAGTTAAAGCACAAAGAAGCCAAGAAAGTAGCCCACGATCATTCACATGGACCATTGGTTGATCGGAATTATGCTTGGCTTTAAAATCCTTCATTTCTAGACCTCAACTCCTGAAAAGTCCCAAGAATTCGATAGTAGCTCTGCTGTGCTTTTCACTCTCACTGTGTTATGACAGATGTGGGTGTTCCTGCATTTATTTGCTTGTAATCCAAAGTTTCTGTAGCTCCCCAAACAACATCAGAGAAAGTCTCAACAGAAGTTAGTAGTTTCCATATTGGTTCTTCTTCAATTTCTTCAGAGGGACTTAGTTATTCTTCTGTTTGAACTCGCAGGTGTCTTGGTTTGTCCCTCTCTGGTAGTACTTCTGATACTGGAATGAAGCATTGATACCTTGAGTAGGTTAAAGGCCAGTGATGCTTTGGTTTTTGTTTGTTGTTTGTTTGTATTTTTCCATAAAGCTTCAGGAATCACTGGTCAAAATAAG
>NW_027551562.1:34033-74293 GCF_008692635.1 Crocuta crocuta | reverse complement strand
AAGGCAAACCTTGTCCTTGTAGGTGTATTGTGACATGTTAATAGAATTGTCTGACGTTCCTGGCTTCCAAGGACAAGCACCAAGACAAGCACCACTGTGTGGCTTGTCTCCTGGCTCTGGGATCTGGTCCTTGAGTTTTCACATCTGGAAATTTAGTTTATTCATGACATGCACCCAGGATGAACAAATTAGAAGACACTAAGGCACACCCTGGGTACTCATTTATAATTTAAAATGAAAAAGAATTTGGCATGACAGCATATGATCCTGAGTCTTCTGGCGAACATATTTCTTGCAGAAATAGCAAGACAAATATATTTTGGAGTTTACTCACTGCAACTAGGGTGTCTTAATGGTTCTGGGTATCAATGGATAGAACCCTCTTTAAAATAGAGAAAAACCTGTGAAGGGGGCGGTATATGTTTAACCTTTTGATCAAAAGGCCCTTCCTTTGGACAGTACTAGAAAAGTCTCAGTTGCTGCTGTGGGTCCTTTGTGACTCTGTATTTACACTGTGCAGGCAGTAGTAAGCAAAGTCCGGGCAGGCCAGTCCTGAATCCCTTGAGTTACTGTTGTAATCTCACTCCTTATAAAGTCCACTTGTCTTCAGACTCCGGCTTTTTCGCTTCCAGATTGGTTCATTAATACTGTACTTGCTATTGGTCTCTGCTTGAATTCTCTGCTCTTCTCTTGGTTCTCTCTAGGACTATTTCTCTGACATACAATGTCAGTCAAATTTCTGGCCTTGACTTTAGCCGCCAAATGGCCCAAATAAAGTGCAGTCCTTGATTCCTTCTGGTTAGGTGTGCACAGAAGAAACAGATATTCATTGCCTTTCTTCTCCCAAACTCCCTTTCACAGCAGACCTATTATTTTATGTAAGCAGTTTGGCCTCATATACATTCGGACCACCTTTGACCTTCACTAGATTTTCTTACACTGAAGAGGACATCTGATTAGATTACCAAGATCTTCTACCTTCTATCTTTGCTGTGAGAGATGAATCCGTTGAATGGAGGCCTCTAAAGATCTCTGATCTCATTTGTGACTTGTTGATTTAATTTAGCGATATCTCAGAGTCGACGGGTGGCTTACTTTTTACCATATGCCGTTTAGTAACTAGAATACCTCTGGGGTATTCCTTTGCCAGTAATAAAGTGTTTTCATGCTCGTTTTCTCATCTCCTCCTAACAGACCCATGAGGTGGTGGCGGTTATGGTGGAAACAATACCTCCTTTTGGCAGTTCTCTAGATTTCCTCTTACACCTCTGCTTTCATGACTTGGCTGGAAAAATCAGAGCAACTGACAGGGGCCACCTAGTGTCACTAGATGAGGAGATTGAGGAAAAGCAAAAGAAACATAGAAACAAAATCATTGACAATCAAAAACAGAAGTCTAATTTACAGAAGGATGAAAGCCGAGCATGGGGCAGGGCCCTGCACACTGCATCTGCCTCAGAGAGAAGGCTTCTTGGCCAGAGTACGTGGGGCCAGAATATTCACCAAGGGTCACTGGGGTGTGGCTTTGGATACAGAAGCAGCATTACCTGGTGAGCCACTGGCATGTTGCTGTGTTTTCTAGACCGCTGGAGATGCTCGCTCAGACCTGCTCCTCAAAAGAAAGATAAATTGTTATTCAGTAGCTAAAGACCGGCTTTGATGGTGACTGTGACGGGGTGGGCCTTGGTCTGGGACTGTGCATACCTGCCATGTGTACCTCTCCTATACCAGGCCTGGGCTCCCACCAGGCGACTGCTATCCTCATTTCACTGTTTCTTCCTTTCCAGGTGGTATTGACCCCAGTATGGGCTTCTGTCTCAGCTGTAGCCGTTGGCATTGACTTTGGCAGATGGGTTTTCAGAGGATCCTGTGGCCTCCCAAAGGGAGCCAGTGCACCACCCTTCTCTAAAACTCTGCATGGCTGGCTTCTCCTTTCCCTTTTCTCTTATTGACAGACATCCTGCTTGAAAACAATTTTGTAAGCAGTTTTCTTGGTCACACCATGTCCTTGCTCCAAAATCTTCAGTCACTTTTCTTGTCTGTGGGCGCCAGCCTGAGCACCCTGGGTATGGTGTGCCAGGCTTCTCATAAAAGAGCAGTAAGCTCCTACAGCACATGGCCCGAGTATCTCCTTTGGCAAATATTATTCCTCGTTATGTGTGGTGCTGCTTCTCTGTGAGCTGCTCTCTTGCCCAGCTTTTGGCCTCTTGAGAAGTAGGTCCACATCTGCATGTTTGATGGAATCTGGTACTTTCCATGGCACTAGCCGGAGCACTTGACTCAGAGCAGGTGCTCAGCAAAAATGTGCTCCATGCAGCAAAGAATAGATAAGTTTCACAAGTAACATTTTCAGTCTGAGCAAAATAGCAGATCTGGTGTGGAATGAGTGGCTTTTGGATGACTGATTTTTTTCTACCATATTCTTCTATTTGGAGAATATTTTCTAAATGTAGAAAATTATGAACAATGAGAAAACAAAGTATGATACACCCATTAGCCCAAACGGAACCATTGGTGGCATTTTTTCATACTTGCTTCAGATTTTTAATGAAAGAAGTAAAACATTTCAGACAAATATGACCCTTTGTCTTATATTTCATTCCTGTCGTGCTCCATCTCGTATCAGAAGTAGGTACTATAATGATTCTTCTGTGTGTTTTATCTTATACTTTCATGTACAAATATATGCATCAACTGATATATAGCAGGAGTTAATATATATCAATTATATATTAATATACTATATTAATTATATTATAACTCGAGCCTATGGGGGAAGTCCAGCTCACAGCCAGTTTCTCTAAAGACTACAAGCTAAGAATAGTTTTTACATTTTAAAGAGTTGTAAAAAAATAACAACAAAAAAGAATAATATGTAACACATATCCTATGTGACCCACTTTTTCTTTTACAGAAAAAGTTTGCCAAGCCCTGGTACATAATATTGGGTTTGTTTTAAACTGTGAAAGGGTATCATATCCTATAATCATTCTGAAACTTGCCTTAATCTTCAGCGCTATATTTCTTGAGTTCTTTTCTTGTTGACCTATGTATCTGCTTTAGTCCTTTTAATGGCTACATGGTGTTCCATTATATTAATAGGGCACACTTTTTAATTTATTCCCCTGCTGGACGGGCAGTTGCATTGTTTCCACCTTTTTTACTATCAAAAAATGCAAGGCACATTCTTATACCTTATATACATGAGTCCTTCAAGGGATCTATCTCTTGGCTTATAGGGAGTGTGTGTTTTTGGGTTGGATGGAGCCAAACTGTCCTTGGCAGTGTTGTAGATATGTCAACATTTAGCCTCATTTTGCAACAAATTCTTACTTCCTGCAATCTTCAGCTCTCCCACTGTCCCAGAAAATGGAAAAGACTACCCCTGCCCTGATGGCCGCTAGTGTTCTAGCACCTTCATGTAACAGACAAGACATTGGAGGCAAAAACCCTTTCAAGAGTGTAAAGTACTAGTAAAATGGGACAGTTTCAGCTTTAAAGAGGTTATTTGCAAGAATATCAAGAAGGACTCATGGTGGCCTGAATAGAACTGACACAGGCAGAAGGCCCTCTCTAAGGGACTTTGTCAAGAGAATGCTGAATGACATTCCACTTCAAACAGCATCTAGTGACAGGTGTTCTGTTCTGTGGCAACTTGGCCCACCGCATACTTTCCCAGGTGCTATAAGTGATCTGTGGTTGGGGGCCATTTCCTTCTAGGTCCTCAACTCCAGGAACAAAGACTGATAGGACCCTCACCAACCCCAAGTCCAGTTGCATTTGTATGGGTGTGAATTGAGAGCTTATCGTGGGGCCTCACCCGGAGCCGTAGGCTGGGACAGACGCAGGGGAAAGGAGCACACAAAAAGGATAAACAAAAACAGAGGGTCTTTGTTTGAAATTGCTTATGGTCTAACTACTGCCAGGCTTGAGATCCAATAGGCACTTAGTTCTGTTGGAATCTCCATGTGGTGTAAGAAATGATCATGCATGATCTAAACATGGAACAGAATGGACCCAGAAGACTGGCACCAAGCTGTAGTAATGTTGAGTTCTCTGGACATTATTGCTCAGCCACAGAATGAAAGGATTGGACAAAATGACTTTCCCTAGTAAATAAATATCTCCTTCATTTTGTACCTGCCTCTCACCCCCTCCACTGCTGAAGACAGGGGGTCTATCCCCCTCACGTGGACTAGTGCAATGGGCAGCTGTCTGGCTGGCTCTAGTCTCTCCCTGGTCCACACTGCCACCAGAGGGCTGGGCACCCTTTTAGAAGCCCATTATCTCCAGCTGAAGCTCGACCATGTGAGACAGAGAACACAGCTTAGATCATCTCCTTCTTGGCCCTGTAGACTCGCCTTCAGCACTTCTTAAACTCCTGGGCAGTTTGTGGCTCCTGAAAGGGACCATGCTTTCCTATACCTCCTTGCACCTTCCACACTCCCATTCTAAGGGACTTGAAGTCAGATCAGGGACTAACTCACAGGCATGCTTGTAACCTGAGCACCTAGGAAAATGGTTGGCTTCTAATGGATCCATAAAACATGCCTTTTATTTATTTATTGAAATTCAAATTAGTTAACATACAGTGGAGCATTGGTTTCAGGAGTAGAGCCCAGTGGTTCATCTCTTCCATATAACACCCAGTGCTCATCCCAACAAGTGCCCTCCCTAATGCCCATCACCCATTTAGCCCACTCCCCGTTCTCCCCCCCAGAAACCCTCAGTTTGTTCTCTGTAATTAAGAGTCTTTTATGGTTTGCCTCCCTCTCTGTTTTTGTATTATGTTTCCTTCCCTTCCCCTATGTTCATCTGTTGTGTTTCTCATATTCCACATATGAGTGAAATCATATGATATATGTCTTTCTCTGACTGATTGACTTTGCTTAGCATATTACACTCTAGTTCCATCCACATTGTTGCAAATGGCAAGATTTCATTCTTTTTGATCACCCAGTAGTATCCCATTGTATATTATACCACACCTTTATTCATTCCTCAGTCAATGGACTTTTGGGCTCTTTCCATAATTTGGCTATTGTTGATAATGCTGCCCTAAACATTGGGATGCATGTGCCCCTTCTAATCTGTATTTTTGTACCCTTTGGATAAATACCTAGTAGTACAATTTCTGGATTGTACAACAGTTCTATTTTAAATTTTTTTGAGGAACCTCCATACTCTTTTCCAGAGTTGCTGCACCAGTTTGCATTTCCATGAAGAGTGCAAAAATGTTCCCCTTTCTTCATATCCTTGCCAACATCTGTTGCAAAACATGCTTTTTAAGTGAATGAATGCATGAAGAACTGAAAGTCACTGCTCATTTTCCTGGACAGTTTGTTCTTTGTGGAGGAAATGTGCCAAGCTTACTCTTTCCCCATTTGCCTATTGAAGGAAGAGTCCAAAGACTCATTATGCATGATTTCTGTGAGGGCTAAACCAAAGGCATGATTTCTGCGAGGGCACGTGGGAATGCATAGCAAAAAGAGTGGCAAGATTAAAGGCTCAATTTCCAGTTTCGGCTGCTACTTACCAGCTGTGTGACTTGGAGCAAATCATTTCTCCCTTTTGACCTTCAGTCTTTCCTCTGTAAGATGGAGTTAAAACCTACCTACTTCACAAATTTATTTGGAAGATTAACTGATCTGATGCATGGGAAACATTTGGTACATGGCTGGCCGATAATAGGCTCTCAAGCAGTGTCTTAGACTGCTGAGGTCCTGGTTGGGGTAAAATCTTCTGTGTCAGGTCAGGACGTTAGGCTCTGCTTCTGTTCCCTTGCCGCCTTCTTCTTCTTTATTAAATCTTGTTTCTTCCAAGCACACGTGCCTGTGTGTGGTCACATGGAAATAAATGTATATTCCACTCTAGCCCCATTAAATGATTTAGTTTTCCATATATGCCATGATGTTATTTGCTCCTGTGGGGATATTTCTCCCTTTTCCTTAGCCCCTTTTTCCCCCTGCAGTCATGCCTTCCCTCACACGCCCTCCCTGTGTACACTGATGTCCCACCCTCAGGCTGGATTTGGTCCCTCTCCTCCTTGTTTCTATAGATCCTTGTGCTTATGCTTCTTGTGAACACGAATCTCATCATATTACCATACTCTGTTCATTGTCCAGTCTTCCCCGGTATACTGGCAGGTCTTTTGAGTCCAGGAAAAGTGATCTTACTCATCACTCTGTTCTCTCATGACCAAGCACTTGTTCTCCAAGTGAAGTTACTGTTCACATGGCGGCATCTTGGTGAGAGAAACCTTTAATCAGAAGAGATGTGAAGGAGAGGCAGAGCAATGGATGGAGCTGGTGGGACATAGAGCTGAGGAGTCAGCAATGATGCAGAAGAAGGGTTCAAATGGGGACTACAGGCTCAAGATGTGCACCCATTAGTGGGAACCTGCAATGGTTCTTACCATGTGACTTTGATTTCAGAGACAGGCAGGAGGAAGAACAAAAATAAGAATCTTCAATGTTACTCCAAACCTTTGTTTGGAATTAGGGACAATTGTCATTGTCATTAGGGAGGATGGAACTATTATCAGAGATTCCACATTGGGGACCAGGCATCTCCACTTTACATGCTGAAAGTGGGTGTTATGGGAAGACACCTGGCCCAGAAATCAAGAGATGTGAATGCTAGTGACTGTCCACACGATCCTGAACTGATCGCTTCTCTCCATACCTCAGCTCAGTCATCCATTACTTTAAGGAGCAGGACTGGATGAGGATGGACAAGTCCATAGCACACGTCTTCACTCTCCCGTCCCTTGTCCTTGGCAGACATCTTTAATTGCCGTTGGTCCTGTTTCACTGGGAATCCTTCCAGGAAGCTACTACCAACTGGCCAGAAATGGCTCCTGGGATGATCCTATCCAAGATTTCGTATAGCCCTGACTCCCTGTGGATTGCAAGAAAAATAAGGAAGGTGCTTATAATGGGGAAATGGCCCTGATTCTCTTCACCTCTTCTTTTCCAGGATGATGACTCTTCCATGAAATATTGCTCAGGCCCCAGACCACAGTGACAGGAGAGAGGCACACTGCTTGTGGATGTCTTTACCATCAGCCAAGGTGCCTGATCTGGCTTCCTTTGACGTATAGCACTGAGGACTAATTCAGAAGTCACCTCAACAGCCCCATTAGACCTTTTTCTATCACTTTCACAGATAATTGACCCAATAACATCCTGGTGAAGAAGGCAAGTGAAGAGTTTGTGTCCCAAAAAAACAGTTCTCCATTTATTCAGGAAAGTTGTTGAGGGCTTACCGTGTCCTGGACCCTGGGGACACACATAGGAACCAGACAAAAGCGCAGTGGCCACAGTCTGGTGGGGAGGAGAGTTGAAATTCATTTGGCACATTGGTATGACTCTGTTGGTTGCTTACAACCAACATCAGTTAGGACTAGTTAGAATTCCTACCACACCAGCCATTAAGTCTTTTCAATATTCCTCCTGCAGATAGGCCAGCCAAATAGCAAGAACTACCAAAGAGGTGAGGACAGTGTGTTCTGAGAGCAGGATGCTCAAATCTGAGAAGCTTTCTGGAGGAAATGAAGCAGAGTGGGATTACGGAGGATGGAAAGGGATTCATCAGCCTTTCAGGGAGGGGAGGACGCTCTGAGAAATGACCACAGGATGTACAAGGGCTGTATGTAGGGTCTCATGGCACCTTTGGTGAACTGCATGGCATTTGCGGTGGCTATATTACATGTATTTTGTGTGTGTGTATGTTAGCAAGCAATTGTCATGAAGGCAGGAACCATGCCTCTTTTGTGCCATAGCCTCTTTATACTATGCCTTGAATTAGGTGCTACAGATTAAATCTTTGTTGGTTGGATGATTAAATGAATGATGAGGTGGTAGGAGATGTAGCTAGGAAGTTCAGGCACCAGGTCATGAAGGGTCCCATTTGCCATTTTAAAGAACTTGTTTTATATTTTCCTTGCAGCTAATAGGGAATATTTGAAAGTGATTGGTGGGTTAGTAAAACTAGAGGCAATGAGTCATTAGGACATAGGTTCAAGGACTCATCAGTTTGCCAGTTCTGAGATAAGACAATACGATGCACAGCTGGCAGTGACAGGGACATAGCTTCCAGCACCAGCTAGCCTTCACACCCTTGCCTTTTGTCTTAGCTTCCTTCACACCCATGGCATGTCTAACTGGCACATGTATCCATTCTGTACCCATTTAGTTCCCCCTTGCTGAAACTCTGCTGCATTCTCAAATGAAATATCCTACCCTTCTCATCAACATGGCCAACTTCTTACCATTCCTGTCAAGTCAGCTCAGATCACCTGTCCCCTAGTGAGGCAGTAGAACTGTTGCCTCCTTTCCTAACCCAACACTGAGGATTTCCTTGAGTCCTCATGGTCCCTGCTACAGCTTTCTTCCCTGGCATCAGCTCAGAGCTATTGTTCATTATTCTGGATTATTCATTTTGCAACAAACCTTATCAGCCAGGCACCATGTCATATCCAAATTTGTAACGAATCTCAGTATAAAGTATGGTGCTCAGTACTGAGAAATGAGTTTAAAAAATTTGGGGGGGGGTTCTACTGTAAAGAGAGAACCAACAGATGGGTGAATTGGACATTTTCATGGGAGTTGCCTGTGAACGGCTCCCCAGCTGCTAATGCTGCACCTGGAGAGCAGGGGATGGCTACAGTCTGACTTAGATAAAATTTATAATAAACTGAGTAGACTTAGGAGCAGACACCTCTTCCTTGTGCTTGAATCGAAATTGTTAGCTTGTTTTATATGTACTGTCATAAGAGGCTTCTTTTGGATCAAGAGCATGTTTTGAAAAGAGGCTGCAATCCAGGGGAGTTTGTGGTATTAGAGGAGACCCAGCATGGGGTTTTATTCAGTCCAGAGGACTTTTGGCTGGATCATTCTGTGTCACTTCAGACCTGGTTCTGCATGTCATATAGGAAGCAGTGACTCCAGAGGACACAGCACCTTGATTCTCTATGTCAGTCCCTCTCACAAATCCATTCTCCTCTATGTTTCCTTTCTACCCTAGAGATTCAGTAGGACATTTCCCAACATTCCTCTCTTTAAAAAAAGGATGGAAATATGAGACATGAGTTGTGCCCCTTCTGTTGGCATTGTGGAGACAGCACTAATTGGTCAAAGAAATTTTTCCTGGCAACCATAATCAATCAGAGGGTGCGTGAAACTATTTCACTCTGTGTTCTGTATAGCCTTAATTAGAATGGATTTCTGGCCAAAGAATAGGTTGAGTCCTGTGAAATTACTACTTTTGTAATGGTTAGAAATGGTCAAATACTGGGGACTTTGTATCTTTCGTCTTATATTTGATAACCTGGCCTTATATCCCCAAGTTCTCTGGGTAGAAATGCACAGCAGATCTCTTATGACGATTCTTTGATATATGTGAACATAGGACTCAGATGATCACTTTAATAGCTAATCTGAATCACTCCCTTTCTTTATAATGTATGTAACCCCATCAGCCCATGTTTCTCAAAGCCTGGTTTTCATAAATAGGTACTGAGTTCTATTTTCAAGGAATCAGGCAGATAACTGTGATATCTTTAGAAGAGTTCCAAAGACTCCTGCCATTGGAAATGTGTCCCTTCATGCTAAGACATTGTGTCTCCAAAGGTGTCCTCGCTGCCAAGCAAGTATCTCTGGAGAACTGACATAAGTCAACATCAACCATTAACACCTCACACAAATTTATGTTAGATACAGTAGATCAATGTTTCTCAGTAGGGATGATTTGGACAGCCAGGGTGTATCTGGCAATGCCTGGAGACAGTTTTTACCATTATAACTTGGGGATGGGTGGCTACTGGTATTTAGTGGGTAAAGGCCATTATGCATTGTGCGATGCATAGGACAGTCCCAGATAACAAAGAATTATCCAATCCAAAGTGTCAGTAGTGTTGAGACTGAGAAATTCTGAAATGGATAATTATCTTAGAATGAGCACCATGGAATTTGGCATGGGACACACAGGTGACATTTGCTGTTTGAAAGGGGCAAAAGCATAAATCTGGAGGCTGGGACATTATAAATGAGATGCATGTCTGGATACCTTGGGGTAAGGGCCTGCCACAGGTTGAGTTCCCCCGGAAGCAAGCTGTTTGGTGCAGATCAGTGGACAGGAGGTTTATTAGGGCGTTCCCTTGGCGAGAGAATTGTAGACCGGGTAGAGAGCAGCAGGGTTGTGACACTGATCGGTGGAGGCTCAGGGCGACCCTGTGGGAAGCGCTGAAAATGGAATGACCACTTAGAGTTGTCCTTGCTTGGGGCAACGGGTCAGTCTTTCATACCCTGAAAAGCTCCTCCAAAGGGGCCATAACTTTGGGCAGGACACAGGGCAGCCTGCTTCTGTTGAAGCAGGCTTGAGGAAGCAGCTCGACTCCTTCATGATAGGACTCAGTGACCTTCCTGTCTCTTTTACCTTGTATTTTCACAAGCGTTTTCAGTTGGCAAATCACATCAGTTACTATTATTGACACTTTTTATGTATGAGGAAGCTCAAGAATAATGTGTTAATTCGTTCAAGGCCACACAGAAAGTGCTCAGCAGAATTTTTAGTAGAACCCACATTTTTGACTACTTGTTATTTCTATTCCATCATCTTTGCCCCTAATTATTTCTTCTTCTCTACCGTCTTTTTCTCCTTCTCATCCTCCTCACCCTCCACCTTCTTCTTTTTAAAAATGATCCTTGTTGGGGCACCTGGGTGGCTCAGTCAATTAAGCACCTGACTTTAACTCCAATCTCACAGTTTGAAGGTTTGCGCCCTGCCGTCAGGCTCTGTGCTGACAGCTCAGAGCCTAGAGCATGCTTTGGATTGTGTATCTCCCTCTCTCTCTGCCCATACCGTGCTCCTGCTCTCTCAAAAATGAGTAAATGTTAGAAAAAAAATTTTTAAATGATCCTTGTACTGAGGTCCACCCATGCCTTAATTTGTATTTCATTCTTATTTTCTTCACATGTCTCTTCTTTTTTAGAGGGCTAAAACTGCAGTATGTTTCCTTAAAATGTTAGGAATTTAATTAGGAGTGATTTGGTGCTTTAAAATGGTCCTCGTTAGTTAGGGTAAATAAATACACTAATAAGGAGCCGAACTGAAGCAGATTAACTGTTCTGATGAAAACAGAGGATAGGGTAGCATATGAAATGCAAAGTCCTAATCTTTAAATTTTTTTTAATGTTTTATTTATTTCTGAGAGAGAGACAGAGAGAGAGACAGCGTGAGCAGGGGAGGGTCAGAGAGAGAGGGAGACACAGAATCCAAAGCAGGCTCCAGGCTCTGAGCTAGCTGTCAGCACAGAGCCCGACAGAGGGCTCGAACCCATGAACCATGAAATCATGACCCGAGCCAAAGTCGGACACCTAACCGACTGAGCCACCCAGGTGTCCCTTTAAATGTAAGTGTAGAAACAGGTCAGCAGACGGAACTAGCATGCCCGCAGTTTTAGACTCTGTCCTGTGTTACAGCAGATAACTCACCTTACCTCATGTAATCTTCACAGCAGTCCTATGAGGTAGGTGTGAGTAGCTTTATTTTTTAGAGTATTAGGGATATGTATTGCTTTTTAAAATTCATGTGGGTAGACCAATGTTCATAGCAGCACTCTCCACAATAGCTAAAACATGGAAAGAGCCTAAGTGTCCATCAACAGATGAATGGATCAAGAAGATGTGGTTTATCTATACCATGGAATACTACATGGCAATGAGAAACAATGAAATCTGGCCATGTGTAGCAACATGGATGGACCTTGAGGGTGTTATGCTGAGCGAAATAAGTCAGGCAGAGAAGGACAAATATCATATGTTTGCACGTATAGGAGGATTAGGAGGAACTTGACGGAGGAACAAGGGGGAGAAGAAGGGCGGAAATAGTGGGGGAAAGGGAGAGAGGCAAACCATGAGAGACTCTTGAATGCTGACAAAAACTGAGGACTGATGGATGTGGGGGGAGGGGGGGATGGGCATGGAGGAGGACACTTGTGGGGATGAGCACTGAGTGTTATGTGGAAACTAATTTGACAATAAACTATTAAAAAAAAATTCATGTGGGTAGGAAGAGACAAACTAAGATGCAACCTGAGCCCTTCTGACTTTTAGAGGACTTACATCAAGATCACCCTCAATGATGGAGAAGGTGGGCTCCAGCCGAAGTCTTGAGCTCACACCTGTCCAGTTAAACCTCAGAACACAGAGCATGCCTGAGACCAATATTGGTAGAACAGTTCTATCACATCCACACATTGCCTGACAAGTCCTTTTATGATGAAAACTCAAGTTTGGAACACAAAACCCCATTTACAATGATTCTTCTCACTCGATTCTCATCTGAACTTCTGCAGCAGCAAAGTGTGTGTTGTAGGGGGGAGATGGGAAAGTGGTGTGTGTGTGTGTGTGTGTGTTCATGCATGCACACTCATGTGTGTGGACGATGTTGGAGGTGTGTGTCTGTGTTCATGCACAGTAGTGTGTTGAGGGTGATGTTGGAGGGATGTGTGTGTGTTCAGGCATGTATGCGTGTATGTGTTGAGGATGATTTTGGAGGTGTGTGTGTTCATGCATGTGTGTGCATGTGTGTGTGTGCATGTTGAGGGTGATGTTGGAGGGGGGCATGTGATTGTGTGTGTGTGTGTGTGTTTTGCAGAGCATGAGGTTGAGATGGGAAGACCAGGGGCAGGAGGGGAGAGGTGTGTGTCCCCTGAGTGACAGGTCTCTGGTTCCTGCTGTAGGAGCTCCATGTCACCGAGCCTTTCCCACCCCCGCACCACCACCTGTTCAAAAAATCTTAATGACCACTCATCTCAGGAGCTGTAACTGAGAACCTTTAAGTCTGAGGAATTTTAGTGAACTTAAAGGGCTTCTGAGAGGTAAAATGAGTAAACATGATGTCATGTTTTGATCCCCGCGACTGAGATATAAGACTCGGGAAAGCTGGCCATAGAAAATCTGAATAAAGGGGAACATTCCACAGGCTGGGTCTCATTTGATATGTACTCCAAAGGATGCAGGGATGGCCCCTCTCTTCCCAAGAGGCCTCTCTTCACTGAAAATTGTGAACTTTCAGAGTCAACCAATTTGCTGAGGCCAGTTGTATTAGTTTTCTATGCCGTGTAACAAATCATTGCAAATCTATAGGCTTAAAACAACACCCATTTATTATCCAGTTTGTGTGGGTCAGTGACCCAGGCTCTAGGACCTCTGTGCGGCATCTCACAAGGCTGCAGTCTAGGTGTTGCCTGGGCCCCATTCACATCTGGATTGGGGGGGGTCCCCTTCCAGGCTTATTCAAGTTAACAGAATCCAGTTCCTCGTGGTTATGGGAGCTCCTAGACACAGGCCCTCCTGATAGGCAGTTCCCAGCTTGGCTGTTTGTTTCCTCAAAGCCAACAGGAGAACATCTCTCCTGCTTTGAGTTTCTTCTTCCAGAAAGACCTGATCCCTCTTTTAAAGAGCTCACCTGATACCATGGTAGGCCTATCCAAGATAGTCTCCTTTCTCATTGACTCGGTCAGCTGAGGAGGGACTCATTTACATCTGCAAAATTCTACTCCCTTTACTACATTCTATTGGTTAGAAGCATAGATTCTGCCCTCACTCGAAGGGGGAAGTTGCACACAAGCATCAGTACCAGGGGGTGAGGACCTTAGAGTCCAGTGCCATCCCAGTGGATTGCAAAGCAAGGTGTATGTCCAAGTTGTGTGAACCTTCAGGTGTGGGGGACAAATGTTAGATCCTCCATTACAAGTTTTTATTTCATCCATTTTATTTTTAATTTTTGCGTGATTTATGATAAATACAACCTATTAGAAAAGCAGTAGGCGTGTATAATCTATCACTCCGTCTTGCGAAAGGTGTGCTTTTTAATTTTCTTTCTTTTTACTTTTTTTTTTTTGGCTGGGGAGGACAATGAAAACTTTGGAGGCTGCTGACTTGAATAGACGGTCTGTTAAGCACCGTATATTGCTTTCAACTTTTGAAAACCGAACAGGTCAAGCCAGGTATCTCTCTATTAAAGGCATCAGACAGTCAGCTGTTTCTCTGCTTATCTTTTAGTATACCTAGTCATTTTTTTCTTGCAAGTCGGACATGATACATTGGGAAACAGGCCTTTAGTGTGAGGTTGTGTGGTAACGTGACCAGGAGCTGCGCTGCGCTTCGTGTTTGTTGTGGCTGTAGGGGCTGGACATTGCCAGTTCCTCTGCTGCCCTTCCTTGCCTTAGCCCCTCTGTTACCTTTGCTCTTCCTTAAGAACTGCTTGTACGATAGAATCTGCATCCTGCTGCTCTTTCAGCATTACGCTGGCGCCTTGCTGGTGCGTGGTAGGGTGCGGGGCTGAAGAGTGTGTAAGGTCATGATTAAATATCAGTCTTGTGGTGGGCCCGGGTCCCAGGCTATATCTTCGCTTCCTTCTCTCCCCCGCTTAGGTGACACAAGGAAGTCCAGAGGAGGCTGGGGACAGAGAAATCCCTTCCTCCAGGAGGTAAAGGCTCTGCTACAGTCCTTTCCCTTAGAGAGTAGGCTTGTGTTACAGAGAAGGTTCCAAGCCTATTGCACAATCTTTACTCTTCACTCTGCCAGAGCCACGAGGAAATCTTCCTTGACTCTTCACCGTGAGAACCCGGTGCTGCTCCTAGAGATTAAAGCCCATAAGAATGTGGGCCTTCCTAAGAATGGTCCTTAGGAGTTTCTCACTGTGGAAATAGTCCACAGGCAGCCTCCTGCAGTTAATGAGAACTACAATTTGAATGGTCCTACCAGATGGTGCTTCTAAGGGCTTCTGCTGTGTATGAGGTCTTGTCTGTGACTCTAGATTCTTGTCTGTCTCTCCAGATTTGGGGGGGTGGCAGTTTGCCCTGTGACCTCAGTTGTCCAATGGGTCTAAGAAAAGGCAGTGATCTTTGGTTTGTTTACCTTTTTCTTGCTGTAAGGACAGGAGTGCTGGAGTGGAAACCATTCGTCCTATTTCTTTTCTTTTGTGCTTCGCTTACTTAAGATGGACACAAGCCTGGAATCAGAGACCTAGGTTGGACTTCCAGCAGCACCACATATTTATCTGTGTCCTTGGGCAATGATGTCACTCTTAACGATTGTGTGAGGGTTCCCTACAGGTATTTAGGGAAGCATGTGGCCTATGACCTATCAGAGAGTGCTTGCTCAATCACTGCTGGAAGTTACCTCAAAGTTCATCTCTAGATCTCCACCTCATGCTTGAATCTCCTTTGCATCATCCCAGCTACGTGGGTGCCTGGCCTCTGGACATCTTCAATGACATGGAACTCCCTACCTTCCGAAGAACCTCTGGGTAGTGCATGAAACTGTGCAGAAGAACTAGTGTGCATCATAATGCAACGTGAGGCTTCTAGACAACATTCTCAGGACTAGGGGGCACATGCTGGGGAGAAAGCTGCTTTCCACTGGGCAGGCCGGGGGAGGGTTCACGGAGCATCTGAGGGAGAGATAATCTCCCAACATTTGCTCATGAGGCTGGAAGGCATTTGGGGGGAAGTAACAGAACAACAGAAAAGGACCTAGATCTAGTAGAACTGAAGGGAAGAAGGAGGAAGGAAGAGCACCAAGTGCTGAGTGACAGATGTCTATGTGATTGTGTATGTCCCAGGTCCCAAAGGAGAAGACCCAAGGGAGAAATTGCTTTGAGATCCTTTCCCAGGATTGGCCTGAGATTAGAAGTATTTATCCTTTGTCTGGCCTCAAAATATTCTCTGCGATGCCACCACACCCCCTGTGGCAGACACTGCTAGTGGCCCCAGTACCTGAGATCTCCTTTCTTGCTAACAGAAGTGTGGTTTGGGGAGGAGCTGCAATGGTCCCGATCCATGCGAAGGCTCAGAGTTGGTCAGGGTGAACTAGTCTAGAAGATCTTGTCCCCCTCATCCCAGTAACCCTTGCAGTTAGAGATGCATGAAAATAGTCTGGCATGAGATGTTAGGGGAAATTGGCTGGACGGTGCCTGGGAAATCTTCTGATTTCTCAAAAAATAGTACACAGGCTCTGTCATTATTCTCACTCTGCTACTGTCTGCCCAGACAGAGGATCTGCTACTTGGATCAGCAGAAACCACCTTGCAAATGGCTGCTTCCCGGGCTTGTTAAGTGAGGGGGGAAAAAAACCCTCTAATTAAAGTCACTCTTCATAAGGTGTCTTCCTTGTAGGGTAGAGCATTTCTAACTACTATCTCCTCTTCTCGTAATTAATATCTTTTATTTCTCCCCTGGCTTCATCCTATACTCCCTTCCGTTTTCTTCCTGAAACTTTGCCCATTTTGCTATCTGACATGGGCCACTCTGACATGGAGAGAGAGCAGCAGTCGGCGGGAGTGCGCCTGACACGATTCACATGTTGCCTTGGAGGCGCAGCTCACAGCTTTGCTTCTGTGACGTTCTAGACAGACAGACAGACAGACAAGCCACTGAGGCTCGCTGGGAAGCAGGTCCTAAAACACAGCAACTTAACTGAAGACTCCAGCGTGGAGTCCACAGCTCGAGTGGTGCCTGTTTATAAGGCCTTTGAAATAATCGTGACGCGGCTCTGTAGCTCAGAAATTAGCGGAACCACCCTGGATCTTCATTGTAGATATGGTTGCACAATCCCGCTTCACAGCACCACGTGGGTTTCCCGGGAACATAAGTTCTCCCGGAAGTCTTTTCTGGCTCTGAATTCTTGTTGTTTATTTTATGAATTCTGCTTTTATGAAGGTGCCGTCTCTTTTCTGCTTGACCCATAGCTATCAAAATTAGCCTCTGCCTGTGATTTTTCAGAAATTAAGAAGAAAAAAATAGCAGAACTCATCCAAAGCTTTTCAGTTTCCTTTACTGGAGGATTGGAGGAGCCTCGGATGTTCACCTCAGCAACGTATAGAGCCTCAAATGGAATGAGATCTTTAATTTGGAGATAAGTAGCAGCTGATGAGGGAAGCCTGGGATTTTGGAGGTCTTGTGGGAGCAGAGAACAATGAGATCTAAAAAGAGAGGAGTTAATCTTGAGGATCTCTTAGAAAGTCATGGGTAAAAGAGTGCAGAATGCTATGGGTAGCATTACATGAAATTAATTTCTTAGGGTAATTTCTTAGACTTTAAAACGTTAATTAATTTAATAAATTCTGCAAGCAGTGTGGGCTGTAGTTGGGAGGGGAACTTGTCAGTGAAATGGGGAGCTGTGTGGTCCTCCCCTAGAGGATGGCGAAGGGACGGTCAAGGTTGGAGATGTGGGGGAGTGGGAAAATCCTTAAATTCTTGTTACCACTTACCAAGTGGCTCTGCTTCACCCTTACCTCCCCTCTCATTTTCCCCTCTCATGTTCTTTCTTCTTCCCTTTTATTTGGGAGGAAAAAAAATCCTCCTCTTTGCTCTGACATGGCTCAGGCTGGTGTCCCTTTTTTCCAATGTTCAATGCATTCTATGCTGTGAATTTACAGTAGGAAATGGCCTTTCAGATCAAGTGTTTTGATAGCACCTTTATTGACATATAATTCATATACCATCCAGGTCTCCTGTCGAAAGTATAATTCAGTGCCTGTTTTAGGATATTTACAGGGATTGTGCAACCAGAACCACAATTTGATTTTAAGATTTTTATGTCATCTTTATTCTTGTTTTCTATCTGGAGTTGGGAGAAGGGGTGAAGTCTTCTAGGCATAATTCTATATGATAATTATTGCACAATATATTTTTATTGGATATTTAAAAATTTTTTGATGTTTTATGTATCTCTGAGAGAGAGAGAGAGAGAGAGAGAGTGAGCTGGGGAGGGTCAGAGAGAGAGGGAGATACAGAATCCGAAACAGGCTCCAGGCTCTTAGCTAGCTGTCAGCACAGAGCCTGCTGTGGGGCTCGAACCCACAAACTGTGAGATCATGAACTGAGCCGAAGTTTGACGCTTAACTGATTGAGCCACCCAGGTGCCCCTGTTGGATGATATTTTAAATCAACATTACATAACAATATTAACTGGCTATTTATTCATGGTAGATTTTCTTAAGTCATAAAATCATATAGTCTTTGAATAGCCCTTTCCCATATCACCCGGGTAAAACTATTTTTAAATAGTGACTGGTGCTCATTCTCTACTTTCCATGAGCACATTTGACAAGTGAAACGATCAGGTTGGTGGGTTCTGAGTGGTATCTGGCTGCTCGAGACCTATGGTGCTGCAGTGAAGAAATTGCTGCTTAAGTTTCGCACAGAGCAGATGAGACAGGTCTGCGTTTGACTTAATTTTGAGCAAAGGTACAAGTAGCTTGAGACCAGGAAGCTAAATAGGCTTTGTGTCCCATTCCAGAAAAAAGGGAGGGTGGAAGAAAAAGAACTCATATCATGTTTCCCGAGGACAAGCATTTCAGAGTCACTGCTACGTTCTGGTCTTGAAGCTACGCCAGCCCTGGACTTTGGCAACACTTGCCCAGTGGGCAGCCCTACAGAGCCTCTGACATGCTTCCTCTCACCCTCTTTTGTCTCTTCATACTGTGGTCAGAAGCACCGACCTTAATAGCCAGATTCTGGCTCTGTCACCCAGGAGCTTTGTAGTCTTGCACATACTCTCTCTCCCTCTCTCTCTCTCTCTCTCTCTCTCTCTCAGAGCTTTTTATTCAATAGAAAGTGAGAAGGATGATCAGATGTCTATGAGCATTAATGCAAAGATTACAGATACTATGCCTGGACTATCTGCATATCACAAAGAATCTTCCTTCATTTCAAAAGTAAGCCAATATTTGAGAACCAGTTTCTTCACTAGCCAAAATGAGTTACGAGTCAGACAAACTAAATTGTGCCTTTTTGTGTAGCAAGAAGGGACTTTTTTTAAAAAAAAATTTATTTTTGAAGTACTATGTCCATTAAGGACAAAATAGTTTGAAATTGAAAGCTGTATTATAAAAAATTGGTGTAAGACTATCGAAGCTGCCTTATTTTCTCAAGGGTCAAAATAGCAAGATTATATTTGTTTGTTTGGGGTAGGAGGGATGGGGATCATAGATTATAAAAATATGGAAAAGAAGCATCATCTAAGCATCATCATAACTCTAACTGATGCTCAGTTTCCAGTTCAATAACTTCTGTCATCTGACTAAGGTGCTCTAATTATTTATGTTGGAAGTCATCTTGTGTCCCATGGTTTGAGCTTTCAAATGTGCTTATTTGCAGTTGGTCACCAATTTTTACTTAATTTTTTCCTTAATTATCCTGTGCAGCTCTTTGTTTTTCTTAGGTTCAAAGATGTGTTTTATTATTTTTTAAAATATTATTTATTGTCAAGTTGTTTCCCATACAACACCCAGTGCTCATCCCAACAAGTGCCCTCCTCCATGCCCATCACCCATTCCTGCCCTCCCCCACCTCTGATAAACCCTTAGTTTGTTCTCAGTATTTAAGAGTCTCTTATGGCTTGCCTCCTTCCCTCTCCTTAACTATAATTTCTCCCCTTCTCCTCCCCTATGGTCCTCTGTTAAGTTTCTCCCGTTCCACATATGAGTGAAAACATAGGGTATCTGTCTTTCTCTGCTGAGCATCTGTATCTTACCTTCAGGGTTTATGATTCTTTAGAAAACATTAAAACTCTGCTAAGTAAGATATTCACCCCCCAAAAAACAGACACTCACCAAAAAAAATTGACTTGATATTATCTAGTTCAACAACCCAAGTGTTAGTGCACCTTCTAATAGTAACAAGACAATGTCCTTTGATGGTAAGTTCAATGAGGCCTCTCGCATGTGTGGAATGGAAAGCACTTGAGACAAAAAAGCTGAGCCTGATGGGTTTGTTGGCCTCCCTCACGTAACTTCTCACTGTATAGTCAAAGGGTATATCTGATCATTAACAGAAACAAGATGGGGCGGGGGGGGACCCAAGCCAGATGAAATACGCAGAGCTTCTGTGACTACGTGGGTACACATGCGTGTGATCTTGCACCTGTTAGGTAAGCGACCATCTTCCACAACCAGATGGAGCCTCCTGTTAACAGACTTCTTTAGCCACAGAGAAGGACTGGGGTGGAGGGGGGTCTTTCTTGTGTTTGTTATAGCTCTGTTTCCTCATTCTTGAATACTTTTGAAATATTAGGGTATTTTTGGTCTACAAGACACCTGCCACAATTGCATTAAAGTAGTTATGAGACTTTTAATGGAAGGTGGATGGTGAAAGTGACTTAATTCTGGAGCATAGAACTCAGTGTTATAGTTGCATTCTTTTGTTTCATCAAGACCTGCGGAGAAACAACATAGCCGTGCAGACTGAACCAGTCTATCCGGAAATTCCAATTAGAAAGATAACATGAATCACCTACCAAAGTTGTAAAGATATTCACTCACTTTTCACATGTTTGTCTATCTTTCAGAATCAGGGTGAAGCATCTTGTAGCTAAGGCCCAACCTAACTTGAATTTAAGTGAATTTATTGAATAGAAGAAGAGGAGAAGGGGAGGGGGGAGAAGAGGAAGGGGAGGAGAAGAGGGTAAAGAAGATGACTGAGAAAGAATAGAACGTAGCTCTTATTTGAGGACACAAGTGATTGTGTCCTTGGTAACTTTCCTCCCATGATCAGTTTGTCTGTCACTTCAACTCTTATCCAACAAAAACAGGTCTCCTTTAGTCGGGCACACGCCAAATAACTGATTTTTTTCTCAATGTAAATGGATGACCAGTTATTTCCATCATTCAGAGGCCTCTTCTCATTGAACGTTGTTCTCTAAATCTGTTTATTCCTCTGCAAGAACCATAGCAACCACATTTAGAATTTATTTTCCTGTTTTTTAAGTGCTTTGGGCCTGTTTAAACACCAGGAATCAGAGGAATCACAAAAAAGGGGAGGGGCAGAGAACGAGGGAGACACAGAATCCAAAGCAGGCTCCATTCTCTGAGCTTTCAGCACAGAGCCCGATACGGGGCTGGAACCCACGAACCACGAGAATCATGACCTGAGCCGAAGTCGGACACTTAACCAACTGAGCCACCCAGGCGACCGTAGAACCAAGTCTTAACTGCATGTCAGGAAGATGAAGTATGATCAGCTAGTTGAATAGTAAGTTCCAGAGGACATAGCAGTGCAGGATCTTTTTGTCTCTTCCCAGCACAGTTCCTGGCTGTGTGTCCTTGGGCCAGGCCCTTCCCCTTTCTGGGACTCAGTTTGCTAGTCAGTAAAATGGAGAGGCTGGGCCAGATGCGTTCCAAGGGCTTTTTGGTGTTTCAGAAAGAGGCTGTCATGTGGTGTATACATAGGTTCTCGAATATAGCCTGAAAAAAGCCATGCTGGGCCGCAGGTCCTTAAAGAGCACAATATTGGGAAGACTCTCCATAAGAGAGCACACATGTGTTTTATTTTAAGTGCAATTTGTTGGAAAATTGCATGGTATTACAAGACAGAATTGTGGATTTTTAACATGTCTGTTATATTTTAGAGAATTTGCCTCCTACTTATTCCCCTTCTCCTACAGAGTAAGATAGTGCTTTGGGCTCTCAAGGTATTTAGGAGAGATACCGATGCTCCCTCCATGCTGACTTTCCCCTCTCTCCTTTTCCTCCATCCTTCTCAGTCCTATGGGAGCATAAAGGGGCCATAAATAAAGCCCCCAGCCTCCCTGCAGGAATCTGCTAAACAGAAGGCTGTATTTTACTCCTGAAGAATTTGGCTTGGGCCACCCTGTGGGGATTTAATTAGAATCAAGGCTAAAGGCCCGTTCATTCAAATAGTATTTTCTGCCTTCATCCTGTCCTCAGCCTCCTCGCCGTCTTTTTTTTTTTTCCCCTTGTTTGAGGCTCCCTTCAAAGCACACTGAGGACGTAGAAACTCTCTAAGAAAATTCCCACCCCCATCCCTTCTAGGGAATACACATAACTCATTTTACAGTTTTCCTCTGTCTTCAGGAAGTCTCTGAAGGCTGTAACTTGCTTTGCTGAAAGTTGGCATCTCACTTTCCCGATCGCCCACCCGGTTTCTGTGAGGCAGGAGCTGGACTTTGCAAGAAATAAATTGTATTCAGATTCATCCACAGCAAAGTCACACACCATAAGGATGGAATCAAGGAGACCCAGGAACTGAAATGTCAAAACCCGGAGACACTTTTGCATTCACACCTCACTTGGGGTCCCAGCTCTTCATCTGTAACATAAGCAGATTGTGTTACGTGTTCTATCAGTTTCTACCCAGTTCTAACCTTCTGCAGATTCATTTTTTTATTGAAGAGGGCACTCACTGGCATGAGCACTCATTGGCATGGTGTTATAGGGCCAAATTTAGTGAAACCATTATTACACTATATGTTAACTAATCTGCAGATTTATTTTTTTAAAAAGATATATTAAGAAAGGCAATGCAATCGATTTAAGATAGATTTAGTCTTGTTGCCTTTTGAAGGATCAGTCTTATTACCTGTAGGCTGCTCTGAGGACAGTGACTCAAAGTGTTAGTTTCACCCTAATTCACCAAGAGGACAGTGTGCCCGGGGAATGTTGTCAACACCAACAGGTTATGAAACCACCAGGTTGTGTTTGTTGGATATTTAGGGTGTCCTTACTTCACTTCTCTATTTCTAGCTTCTAATTGCTAGGACACACACAGTTCCACGAAGCCAAAAGGGAAAGAGACAATCTGCTCGATGAAGGCGGCTTTGTCATTCTGAATGTTCAAGCCTTTTCAGTAAAGCTCCGACATGACAACCAAGCCCAGAACTGAGTTTCCTATTTTTTTTCCTCTGAGAATCTGGCTTGAAGACACTTGTATCTGCAAAGTAGAGTTTGTCTGTTACCCAGCCGGCCCTGGTGAGGCTCCTACTCACAGTCTTTGGTAGAATGAAGTGTAGAAGAAAAAAGACCACGTGGTCATGTGGCCCTACGTTCTATTTAACAAAAACAATAGTTCGGTGGATTTTAGACTTTACTTATGTAAATCTGCTGCTCCTTTTCCAGTAGTGAATAAAGGGTGTGGGTGAGAGGGAAAGACTCGGGTGAGGTAGACAAGAAGTGCTCTCCTTTGTGACGATGGGAAAAGGAGGGGGGCGTTGAGAGCCCTCCCCTGGTCATTGGCTTGAGCCCCTGCCCACCGTTTATTAATTGTGCAACGTGGAACAATGTTTTATTTTGATAACCTTACCTCCCAGGTCTAATCTTTCCACATCTGTGACCTACAGAAAATATTACCTGTCTTGTAGAGTTCTTGTGAGAATTAAATTGGGTCATGCGCATAAACTGCTCAGTTAAGTAACACGCATGCGGTAGATTCTCAGCACAGGCCCGCTGTTCTCATCATTTTCCAGCAAGACACACCACTGCCCAGGATCCCAATGATCTCCTCTAAAAACGAGGCACTTCAGTACTTAGTCAGGTCCTTCCTGGTCTAATACAGTGATGATAGAATTTCCCAAACTTACCTGCTCACAGAAAATTTTAAAAATGATGAGATACTAATGGAACCAACAGTCATTCTTGAGGGCATAAGTGTTTGATGAGTGATAAACTCTGAAACATGTCCAAACATGTTGAAAAGACACATCATCTAATCTCTGGTCATCATACTTATGGTGCATATTAATGCACTGGTTCATGCCTCTGGCAATTCCTCGCGTCACACAGCCAGCCATCTCAGGCCATTTCTTTACATTCTGTGCAAAAATATCTCATTTCTTATGGTATGATGGCACCTTTAATTGTGTACATGCATTTATATGTTTGTGTTCTCCACAATATAATTGTTACATTGTGGAAGAACAGTTTGCTAGCATCAATTTTATTTTTGCAAAACTTCTATTCACATAACATTCCACAGAAGCTAATTGGTTAAACCTCATATCCTGTTATAACTAAAGCAGTGTTTTTCAAACTTTTTTGACAGAGACAGCCAGAAATTCATTTTGCCTTGCAGCCTGGTGCACATACACCTACAAATGTATGTAATTGAAGTAAAGTATTTGGTGATAGAATACTTTCTTGTAAAGCCAAGCACTCTTCTATTCTATTCTATTCTATTCTATTCTATTCTATTCTATTCTATTCTATTCTATTCTATTCTATTCTATTCTATTCTTTTATTCTATTTTCTAAAGTGCTGCTGATCAAAGCCTACTACTTTGATTTTCAGACCCACTAATGGGTAGTGCTCTCGGTTTGAAAAAGGCCTAGGGATTAAGCTAGGAAATGCGTGGTGTTTGCGGCTCTCTTTTCCCAGGTGGGCATACTTCTTATATTACACTTCAAGTGTATTTGAAATGGAAGCTTCTCTAACCTCCAGAAAACCTATGTAGGGGGCATTGCCTAGGAAGGCCTGACGAAAGGCAGCTGCAGGCTCCCAGGCTAAGAGGAGGAAGAAGATAAGGGAACCCACAGCTCCCTCCCAGAAAGGTCCATGCGTAGTAGGGGGAGGGTCTAGAGGAGCTAGGAACAACTTCCGGGGAGACTCACAGGACTTGAGCAGCCCGCAGTCTCCGCCATCCAGCCTCCTCCTGCCTGCTCCTCTCCTGGTACCTGGCCTGCAGCCTCCCTTGGCTCAAGTGTTCTCCTGTCTCAGCTCTAGAACACTCCTCTCTCTGTTCCTTTCCTTTCTCAGGTCAAAAGCCTGATTCAGCGGCGCCTGGGTGGCTTAGTCGGTTAAGCGTCCGACTTTCGCTTAGGTCATGATCTCGCGGTTCGTGGGTTCGAGCCCCGCGCCGGGCTCTGTGCTGACTGCCAGCTCAGAGCCTGGAGCCTGTTTCTGAGTCTGTGACTCCCTCTCTCTCTGACCCTCCCCTGCTCACGCTGTCTCTCTCTCTCCTAGAAATAAATAAAACATTAAAAAAAAAAAAGCCTGATTCATACTGATCTGTCCTATCTTCCCCTAAAACTTTCCATACCAGCCTCCCAATACCAGCCTCAACCCCCCATACCCACCCATATGTGGGGCTGCAATAGAGCTTTGTTCTCTACCCATGACAGCCTTTTTACTTGCCGCATTGTAACATGCACTGCATTGCATTTAATAATTTTTCTTTTCCACTAGACTGTAAACTCCTCCTAGATGCCAGGGGACCTATGTCTGTATGTTGTTTTCTCTCCACTCTCTGCGACATGCCTCCACCTCGTATCCTGTCGATAATATTTGTTGAGGAAGCAAAGTCATGAACAGTACCTACTTACTTTATAAATTGCTCATATAAGCCATCTGCTTCCAAGTAAACTACCTCCTTCAATCATTATCTAACAAAACTGTGAGGCAGAGAGGGATGGTGTGATTATTTGCTGCTTACAGACTGAGAAAACAATGTTCCGAGAGGTGAGGCGGCTTTTCTGAGGTTGCAAACCTAGCTGGTGGAGAAGGGCAGACCTTGAGGCACAGCATGGCTCACACACACACACAGCCTCCCAACCAGCCCCTTTCTCATTCATGACCTTCAGAGTCTCCCAACAAAAGCCTCCCTGATTTGTCCTCATTATCGAAGGTGTCTGTTAGATTTGCGAGCGGAAGCGTGGACATGGACACAAGATCTTGGGTTTAAGACTGGGCCCCTTTAACCAATACAGAGACTATATCCTCTGAGAATCCAAGAAGACACTGAGCACTGCAGAGGGATTTCAGAAATAGAATTTCTTTCAAATTTGGTTAACCCTGACATCTGATTGCATAGAATTTGGAACAAGAGTTACCTGCAGACATTAAGGAGATGAAGTGTGTTTGTGTGACCACGCATCCTGCATCAGAAAAGTTCAGATACATAAAGAGATGCTTTTGTATAATTCATGTTATTTACTAGAACGATTTTACTGGCCCTCCGAACATCATTGTGCTCTCTACTATAAATATGCATTCAGACCTTTTCCAAACCACTAGTCATTTGCCCAGCGGGCCATAAAAGCAATGTATCATGTAACCATGTATTGAGATGAAATTTCAAAAGCTCTCCATTTAGGCAGCAGGCCTTAGCGGGTTTGGGGAGCTGTAACATTATCCATTTAATTATACATTTGGACACACTGGAAAAAAAAAACCTGTATTATTTACACAATTGCCTGTAATATTCTCTCCAAGCTGTTAGACCTGAGTCAGAAACCATTAGAATGCTAATCAAGAGAAGAATATGAAATATATTTCCTCGGTGCAACTGCAGCAAGTTTTCTAGACACTTTTATTTCAGCCACATGTTTTTTCCCCTAAACCTTCTATCTGAAGAGGCCTCCCATGGCCCTTGTGGGGGTACTAGACTGCTAATTTGGGAACACAACACAATCTGCCAGTATTGCCTCTTTTTCTCGAAGACCATGTCTTGTACAGAGCATGGTACCTTACATTTGAGGAGAGCCAAATTGTTGGAATGGGACAGGTATTATATTCAGGGAAAAAGTTGCCTCAAGAATATGATCCTGTCAGGGATAGACATTGCATTAAATATTCTCATTTAGATTAACTACTTGAGAGACACAGGGAGTGTGTCTTTCTGGATCCCAGGCATTCTAGAGTATGGTAGAGCAGAGGGCAGGTATGTGGAAGGAAGCCCAAAGCCCTGTATTCCTTCGCCAGCATTTTCCAGCAGCTACAAAGCTCCATGTCCTCTGTGGGTGTGAGCTACATACTCAGATCTTGTCTTACAGGAGTACAAACTTTAAGGGGAGGCAGATAACAAAGCAGAAAATCATGCATGTTGATAAAGGGAAGCCCAGAGGTTTTCAAATGGAGACTTGCTGGCCCAGAATGTGTTCAGGGCAGCACAGGTAAGCTTCCTTTCTCTTGATTGCATCTAGCCCACCCCAGCATGTCAGGGTCTTGGATTTATACCTCAGACTCTGGTAAGGGGTCTCCCCTTTGCTCATCTTGGGGTCTTTTTACTTGGCTCTGCGTGTGGCTTCAGTCTTTCTCTGGTGCTTCTTTCACTCTCCATATTCAGCTTTGTCCTTTTTATACGACATCTGAAGAAGATTCTTAAGCTTGCAGACACTTGGTGCTGCCAGAAACATGGTCTGATATCAAGTGAGAGTGGAGAACTCAGACGGCCTCCACATCTAGTATCCGATTTGTCTCCCATAAGCAATAATCACTTAGAATGACGTGGAGTGGCCATACATTTGCATAATAGATTATCCCTGTTTATTTCTTTGTTGTCACTGCTTACTGCTTTATAATGTTACATAGTACAACTGTCATTTCCCTTATTCTCTTGATACAAAACAGTTCCACTGATGTGCAGTGGATAGGTTGCTTCCTCAAAGCGTAGTGTCCTTGTGTGGACATTCTGGGACTAGAAAGGGAGAGCTGGATTAGAGATGACGATATCAGAAACTTCCCCTCCGCTACCACTTGCATTGTGGTGCTGACAGATACAGCAATGGTGCTTTCCGCAAAATGCACTGAATTTACAAGAATGGCACATTGGCAAATGTTGACTCCTGATGGATTTCAAAGAGGAAATGGGATTTTGGGGGAACATACTAAACATTTTATTCAGCTTAACATTAATGAAGAGAGATTTGTTATTTCACATTAAATGTGGCCCTTGAGGAAATCTGAGTCGATCATGGATCTTCCTGGAAACTTCTTTGAACTTAAGTAGTTTCTTGCCAACATTGAAATATACTTTTGTAGGTATTTTAGGGCTTTGAAAATCGATCAGTGAACCATTAAATGGATCCTACCATTCTATAACCAATATGATATAATGGAAATAATGTAAGAACTCTTCCAAGACCCCGTTTTCTCCCCTATATCCTAAGAATAGTAATAACTGCCTTGCAAGGCGGAATTAAATGAGATGACCTCCGTAAAGCACTAAGTCCGGTTCTTGTATGTAGAAGGCATTAGACGTACGGCCCTGTTAGAAATATGCTTTGCTCATCCCATGGAGTGCTAGGCCCACAACATTCCATTGCCCACTACAAGAGGCGATTCTGTTGTCTAACGTATTCTCTCTTAACTCTGCTCCAAACAAAACAAGGAAGGAAGGAGGAGAGGAAGGAAGCCGGGAAGGAAAGAAGGGGGTGGGGGAACGGAGAAAGAGACACCAAAAAGAACAGCGAGGGTATTTGAAAGTATGTGAAAGGTCACGTTTCTTTGCACAGAAATCTCTTCTGTCTGTCTCTTGGGCTCCCAGGCCAGGCTGGCATGCCATAGGGATCCGAACTCTGCTGTTTGTTTATGCGATCCTCAGTTCAACTGGCAGCCGCTCCAGTCCAGAAATTTTATGGCAGGAAATATAAAGTGCTGTTGGATCCGGGTGCTTTAGAGCCCTGGGTAGAATTGTTCCTTCTTAAAAAAAAGAAAAAAGAAAAAAAGTAAGAGGGTGACAAACAGCTAAGGACTATTAAGCTTCATGGCCTTGCTCTTATCATATTGCATCTACTCTTACCAGTTCTTAATCACTACAATGTAATAACATCTTTAAAATTTATTGAGACAATTAGAAGCAAGCAGTGCTTTTGACCCCCAGCGCTTTCAGAGTCACGTGATGCTATAGGAGACAGTGGAGCCATGAGACTAGCAAGGTGTTTGCAGATGAATGTTCATTTTAGATGCCAACATGCCATGAGGAAAGGGGAACTGGATTGTAGGACCAAGCGACTAGAATTCTGGTCTCAGCTTTTTCTTTTTTAAAAAAAAATTTTTTTTACATTTATTTATTTTTGAGAGACAGAGAGAGCAAATGAGCTGGGGAGGGACAGAAAGAGAGAGAGGGAGACACAGAACTTGAAGCCGGCTCCAGGCTCTGAGCTGTCAGCAGAGAGCCTGATGATGCAGGGCTAGAACTCATGAACAGCAAGATCATGACCTGAGCTGAAGTTGGACACTTAACCAACTGAGCCAGGCAGGCCCTTCAGCTTTTCCTTTAGATGATGCTGTGATCTTCGGCTGCAGTTTGGCTTTCCTGAGCCCTAATATGCTCATGTGTAAAATGGGAATGGATCCGAGGTCCCTTCTATCTCAAAAATCTTTTTTTTTTTTTTTTTTTTAAGAAAAGAAAGAACCTCTTTTGGGTTTTTGAAAACACATGTTTTGCTTGAGGTCATGGCCTACACACAATTGACTTCATACTTTACAGGCCACTGCTGTGTCCACAGCCTCAGCTAGGTGGGCCGTGGACTATGTGACTTCTTCCCTATATTATATTCCAGCCACAGCCAATTGGACAATAAGACTGAGTCCCCGACTGAAAAGTGCTCCCACGGATTGGGAGGCCGGTAACCTAGATCTTGCATGACCTGTGCGAGCTGGAAGTCCAGGATTAGGTAAATGATAGCAGGACTGACTCACCTGGAAGCTGAACCCAAAGGCTGTGAGGTCGATTCAGGATTGCATAGACAGATTCCCAGATAAGCTGTAGTCATGGCAGAGCTGGCTGGTAGGGAGGATCTAGCAGAACAAGTAGGTAGAAGCCAGGAGAGGTGCTGTGACTGGGATTTTATGTGAACTTTGGGACACATACATGTGTGAGTACATATACACACACAGAGAATTACTTCAGGGCCCAAGTCTAGTCTGTTTAGTGCTCAGAGCTTAGGAGTAAAGGATCTGAAGTTGTGCTACCTGAATTTAAATTCTAGCTGTGCAACCTTGGATAAGTTATTTAACCTCGCTGGGCCTCGATTTTCCCACAGGTAAAGTGGAACTGGAGCTGAAAGTAGCACGATTCCTGTGGGATCATAGATAAAGTGCTTAGTGTAATTCACGGAACAAAATAATAGCTTGATCATCTCACAGCTATTATTATTGTTTTATTCATTACATGTGTATTTACCCCAACAATAAATCCCTTTTCCTTGAGGTAACACACCTAGCAAAGTCTTAACTAAAGTAATCTCCCATTCTTCCAGTGTGCGATACTTGCTTTCCTCCATGAGGCCTTCATTGATTACCAGATTCCCATTTTCATGCCTGCTGAATTTTGTCTCCATACAGACAAGACTTTGTTGAATAGTATCTGAGACAGCCATTCTGACCAGCATAACATGTCCTGTTGGAATTGTGGTGTTTATGATATTTCATGTTGAAATCTTCTCTTTCCCAGCAAAGAAGAATCTCCTTGAGGGTAAGGGCTATGCTTTGCATTTACTTTTTTTCCGACATCTAACATACTGTTGGAACTACCAATAGAATATAATAAATTTGCATTGTTGGATAAACTTGGGTATTTTCCACGAAGTAGTTCTGCCATTCCTTGTATCATCATTTGGCTAGCCCATCCAACAACTTTACAATATTTATTTAGCATTACAAGACCTAAAAGCAAACAGGTTTCAAGAAATCAAGTACATCTGGGTTCTCCTGTTACGTGTACAGCTAAAAAGCTGCTTGATGTTGGGCAGATCATGTCTACTTTCTGAATCTCGATCCCATCTGCTGAGTGAAGTTGACCAATATTTTGAGCTCTAATTTTCCTGCCAAATTGGTCTAGTGTCCATTACAGATAATGACTGATTTCCTGGAATTCATTCTTTTGCAAAACTTAAAAAGGTTTACTTGTGCGTGGAGCTTTCATGTTGCCCAGAGGCAGTATAGCATGGTGGTTAAAATGGTGGTTTTAACTTTAAAAAGTGGTTAAAACTTTAGAGTCACAGACCTGGGTTTGAATTCCAGCTCTGCCTATGCACCAGCTGGTCTTCAGCAGGTCACTGAATCTCTTTGATCCTCAGGAATAAAACCTGAAGATCAGAGATGATGATGTATACTAAGTTTTAAATTCAGATTAAATTTAGAATTTGAATTTAAATTCAAATTCAAAATGTGGGGGGCACCTGGGTGGCATAGTTGCTTAAGTGTCCGACTTTGGCTCAGGTCACGATTTCTTGGTTCATGAGTTCGAGCCCCACATCAGGCTTGCTGCTGTCAGCACAGAGCCCACTTTGGATCCTCTGTCTCCCTCTCCCCACTCCTCCCCCTGTGCTCTCTCTCAAAAATAAATAAACATTAAAAAAAAAGAATTCAGAATTTGGTGGTCAAGGTCAGGGCTTGGGCAATAACCTAGATTTACCTTTCAAACATGATGCTCATCCATATATCCATGGACACTGTATATTAGGAAAGATTTTTCTTTTTACCTGGTTGCATTGGTGAAGGGTAGACATAACAACTCCTTAGAAAACACTTTGTTTGTTGAGTGTGTGGAATAGGGGATGCTGGGGGAAGAGCAATCTGGGGGTCTAGGCAGACAGATGGAAAAAACACCATCAACATCCTGAGTTTTCACATTCAGCCTATACTGAATGGCATGCTTCCATTGTGTTATCATCAGAAACCTTGGAGATGATACTCACAGGATCTTTTTTCTTTTTGGAGGTCAGCTTATGTTCACAATGGGCTATTGAACAACTCTGTGACCTTGAGCAGATTTTCTCACTTCTGTAAGCTTCTGTTTCCTCATATATGGAATGACGATGATAACAGTTACCTGCCTTTTAGGAGCTTAAGTAATATAATGCATGTGGCTCATAACAAGTAGTCAAAATATATGATTTTTATTGAAAATATATGATTTTTATTGTCATTATCCATGTAAGATCATAGCTATGAATGAAGAGGGATGAATAACCACCAGTAGACACAAGTAGGAAGAGGATAGGTGGGCTCAGGCCCAAATGCCTGTGAAGAAGCATCCGAGCAGAGGTCACAGTTGCATGCACAGATTGGAGGGATGGGTTAGCATAGTATGTTGACGGATCTCAGTTTTATACACTGGAACTCAGTACGTGTGCTGAGGACATGAAAGAAGAAGAGACAGAGAAAGATGGCCAGAGTCAGATTTGGACAGCCTTTGATTGCCAATGTTTTTTTAAAAATGTTTATTTATTTTGAGAGAGAGATAGAGAGAAGGGGAGGTGCAGAGAGAAGGACAGAGAGAGAATCGCAAGCAGGCTCTACACTGTCAGTGCAGAGCCCGATGTGGGGCTTGAACCCCTGTACCGTGAGATCATTACCTGGGTCAAAAGTCATTCACTCAACCTACTGAGCCACCCAGGTGCCTTGGTTGCCAAATTTTTCAAGTCACATGAATCCCTTCTGCTTATTTGCTCATGCAGGAGGTGTTTCCAGCATTCAAGTTCTTAGGCTGCCCCTGGCTTGCTGTTTAGTGCTCCATGGATCACTTAAACTCTGAGGCACCAGGCCTCCCAAGGGTCACAATGTTCTGCTGCTTTTTGGGGTTATTGCCCTCAGAACTACATGCTAAGAGCTGCGCACATAGAAATATTTTTAATTAAATGTTGTTTTATGACACCAAATATCAAAAACAAAATTTGCAGCTCACCATCTCCAACTACCAAATGGTATACCAATGGTAATATGGTATATTACCCATAAAACAGATGTATGTATTTGAAATGATGGTAATGATACAAAATCTATAATAGTAGATAGTATCATTTGTAATGATACAAAATCTATAATAATACTCAAACCATCTTTTGAGTATTTGCCATGTGCCATTGAAGTAAACACTTTATATCTATCTATATCTATATCTATCTATATCTATATCTATCTATATCTATATCTACATCTATCTATATATCTATATCTATATCTATATCTATCTATAGATAGATATAAAGTCCCATTTAATCTTTACAACAACTCTATAAGATAAATATTAACTATTATTCCCACTTTACAGATGAGATAATTGAGCCTTAGGATGGTTAAGAAAACTGCCTCCAGTCACAAAATTCACAAATAATACAATTGGAATTTGAATGTGGGTTAATTTGAGTGCTTGGGTTGGACATGCTAAGGAAACAACAAGATATGGAACCTGGACGTTCTGAAAAATATATAGAAAATATCTATGCAAATGTAGGGAGAGGCCTAAGGCCATCAGGACACGTTCAGCCAAACAACCAGATATTTGTAAAATGACTGATTAGTAACTGCTAACTTTAGATTAAATTCCACCTTGCATATTATTTTATTATCCTTTATCCCTTCATATCCTTTATATTGGCTTTCAGGTATAACCACAGGAATAAGAATGTTATATATGGCCATTTAAAGTAGAGTCATAATTTCTGTGTTACTGAGGAGAAAATGGAACTTAAAATAGGATCTTCTCAAGGTCACATGGGTGGCCAGTGCCTGACCTAGGATCTGAGCCCCGATTCCAAGCCTCCTTCCACCACAGTGTGCTGCTTTCCCCAAAAGTCGTGATCACAAAAAGCCCCATTCTCAGGGTCAAACACCTCTGTTTCTCCAATTCCCAAATTTTCGTTTGAAAGTAATACCGTCTCCACTCCGCTGAAAGCTGATACCACCACTTCCCAAACGGGAGAATTAAATTCATTACTAATGCTTAAAACCTAATTCAGGTATGCTCAGCTATGAACCCAGGCGCTGAAGTGAGACACCTATAATCATCTCTTTATTGTTTGCTCATTTTATGAGGCCCTCCCCTCCCCAACCCCCCTCCCTGCCTGCCATCAGGAATTCACATCATGGAGGCTCCTTTGCGGCAGCATGGGCAAGCATCTCAATTTCCAAACATCTGGCTGGTTTCAATCAATGAGGCTCTAAACACACCGCTCCGGGGGCTACGGTGGTAGTGGTGGGAGAGCTGGATTAGGATGCAGATCCGGTAATAAGCAATATCAGTAATAAGCTCAGAATTCTTTTGTTCATGAAAAACTTAGACTTATGCTACGAAGGCTGGGTTGGAGGGAGGAAAAAAATGAAAACAAAGCCTCGCTCAGTCGACTGATGGGGCTGACAAGCAAGCCTAGTAGAGTGGGAAATGTCTGCTACGTCCCCCAAACCACAATTCTACTTAGTGACTTCAAGAGAACAGAATCAGGGTAGGAATTATATGTCCAAAGCAGGGGAAGCATGTCTATTCTGAGAGAGGGAATAACAGTAGGTTTCTTTTATCTGAATAGAGCTTTAGAGTTAACAAAATGTTTGGGGCACTTGGGTGGCTCAGGTCATGATCTCATGGTTTGTGGGTTCGTGGGTTTGAGCCCTGCGTTGGGCTCTGGGCTGACAACTTGAGTCTGGAGCCTGTTTCAGATTCTGTGTCTCCCTCTCTCTCTGCTCCTCCCCCACTTGTGCTCTGTCTCTCTCTGTCCCAAAAATAGATAAACTATAAAAAATTTTTTTAAAAAATGTTTTCCACACAGGTGGAGAGATGGGAATGAGCAGGGAGTCTATAGCCAAACCACTGGGTTCAAATGCAGCTCTTCCGAATTATAAGAAGAGTAAAACTGAGCAAGTCACTTACCTGTTGGGTAATTTTCTGGGAATGATAAATGCTACTACTACCTTCCTGTTAGGACTTTTGTAAGGATTAATTACGATAATGCATATAAGGCGTGTTTAGAGCATGCCTGCTACGTAGTAAATGCTACATAAGTGTTTGCTGTCACTGTTTTATTTGTTCTTTATACGTGGCCTGAAAAGAAGGTAGACGTTATCTCCATTGGAAAAAAATAGAAGCTCAAAGTGGTTAAGAAATTTATTCAAGATTGTACCAGCAATAAGATACAGTGCTAGAGCCCAAACCCAGCTTCTGTGCTTTTCTTCAGTCTCTCATCCATCCATTTATGTATTCATTAATTCATTGTGAATCTGCCAGCCACTGTGTTAGGAACCCAGAGGTGAAATTTGACATAGATGTTTCCTGAAAGATGTGAGAGGTTAATGATTACTGCAAAACACCTGATAAAGGCATTGCTTGGGGAAACCTGTGAGTTGGGGAGAAGTTTTCAACTACTAGGAAGCTTTCCTAGACGTTACTAAGCCAAAGGTTCTCAAACTTGGTTAAGTCTTGGAACAAATATCAGTCAGCCCTTCCGCTGAGGGTTAAATGAAATCATACAGCACTTCCCGATCTTACTTGCATCCTTTTTTTTCTGAGAATATTGATGACCCCTACAGATAGCCTGCGAGACACCACCTTAGGAAATAACCTTGTTTTGGGGGGATTTTTTTAAAAATCAGCTTTACATTTTTCCTGTAGCTGGCCGGAGGAAGGGAAGTAGGCAATGACTGATGTCCTGGGCTTGGGGCTCCATCCTGCCCAGTCGTGGGTAAAGGCGATTGGATATTTGTCAGTCTTCGGGGTCGGTGAGCTGTGAGTGTATACTAAAATCAACTATCTGATGAATTTTTAGAAAAGAGTTTATTAAATGCTTCTTACATGTTAAATACTGTTCTAGGCTCTGCGGAAACCAGCGGGTAAGCCGAACAAGTCCTGTCCCCTCATAGAACTTCTATTTCAGTGGAGTGACAGGTAATTAAAACAGTAAACACAATAATCTAAAACAGTAATATACGCTATAAAGTCTGGAAAGTAATGATATTACTACTATTACTAAAATGGTCATAGTAATAATTATAGCCAACAAGAGAGAGGTAACTATAGAATAAGCAACAGTTCATTCTTCATTCACTTATCACAAGTCTTCTGTCAGCTGTTCATAGGAGTGCCTATTAACAGCTCTTAGACTGGTTTTATGTAGACTGTGCTTTGGAAAACATTGGTATTCATTTCAAGCAAGCAGCCCTCAAGTATGGCTTCCAGCATGCCGGCCCGTAACATTTACGGGGCCCAGGACAAGAGCACAAATAGAGGCCCACATACCATGTGTCTAAATATTTAAATGTTACAAACCAAGTTAATGAACTTTTAAATCTATCTTCCTACCCTGACAAATGCAGTGTCATAACAATCTGGAAGGCCGGGTTTGGATTTAGAATTCTTAGCATCTTGGATTTTTGTTCTGGAAGGTGGCCGCCTGGGGAGGGTTCGCTCCTGAGAACCACCCTTATTCTTGTCTCACCCCGCAGACAGGAAGCAGCTTTGCACAACAGAGGTGGGCCCTGGCGGCAAACAGCCATCCCTTGAACACCACTTGGCATGGGTCTCAGGAAGTATGTTCCAGAAATTCCAGAGTTTTGGGGATCCAGCAAACAAAGAAACATATAGTGTAGCTATAATGATTCAGTTATTTTCAAAATCACTTCCAGTGCTAATGTTGCTTGATTCGGTTTCCAATACTGGAATTTGGATGATCTGAAACCCATAAAATATTGGTATTATGCTTTCCACGTACAAAATGTTTTGTCTAGAAAGAAGCATGTCTTGGGGGAACTTCCAGACAGTGGCATAAGAAACACAAAGAATCAAGAAATATATAGACATGTCTTGGCAATAATAATATTAATTGATCACATAAGGTTCTAGAATCCAAGCAGATGTCAAAACCTCAAATCAGGTGAGAGTAACCAACCTCAAAATTACAGGCAAAACATTCCCTTCCTTGGACTTCAGTTTCCCCTGTGAAAACTGCAAGTTTTGGATTCTAAGTTCCTTTTTAGCATAGTCTTCTATGATTTTATGATATAATCTTCAAGGGATTTTCTCTTGAATGGAAAGCAGGGATATTTATTAAGGGGGTCTGCACAATGAGATGTTTACCAAGAGCAATAATTATATATTATGTTCCAGTTCTTTATAGCTTATGTAAAAGGTTTTCGAATGCATTATCTCATTGAATTTTCATCCCCAGTCTGCAAGGCTGGTATTTTTTTTTTTTTTTTCTCCATTTACCACTGAAGAAAACGATAAGTGAATTACCCACAATCTCTCTGAGTGACAGAGCTGGGTCTCAAATGCATATTATGGCCTTTAATTTTAAAGTGGGTGTGCAGGTTTTAAACCACTGCATTCAGGAAAAAATGGTCTTGCAGGTGTGAAATCCATTCTTTCTGAAGGAAGAGAGGGATAAAACCCAGCAAGCATAGACATGTCTCTCATGACTCATTAGTCAACTTAAAGAGAACCTTTATTGCAGTAGGAAAGCATTATTGCCGCTGCTGCCAGCCCAGCACACACGGGTGCGCATGCCCTTGCTGCAGCATTGTCTCGCTTTGCCCTAGACATCTAGGCTCTGACATAATGCAGCCAATGGGACACTTTGCCAGCACATATGTTGTAAAATGCTTAGAAGCTGAGAGTGTGTCTCTGAGTTCCGCCCCCGTTTCCATCCCTTAAACAGATTGCGTGCACAGCCTGGCCCGTTGCCCATGGCATTCTACCTGCCGTAACGGGAAAGGCAGAGTCTAGACGGGAAAGAAAAGGAAGCCTCATTGTACAGAATGCTGTTCCACGTGCATGCTCTGAGAGATTCATGCCAGGCAGAGCACACAAAATACTCCCAACAAGTCAGCGTCAGCGTCCACGTGAAAATGGACGAGGGGGACATGTAGAAGCATGAAACGCGCAAAGCATTACAAAGGAAGCAGACCAAATTTGCACATTCATGGGGAAGGAGCCCAATGAAAGGCAGTAAGTCAGAACAGGAGGAGGGAAGACCGCTAAGTTAATCAAATGGAAAGGCACATTTTTAGAGAGAAGTCTTGTTTGTGCTCATCCATAAATGATGGCTGGCAGGGACATCTCTGTGTCCCCACCACACTGCTTCCTGGCAGTCAGTGCACATGGATCTGTCTTTTTCTACTCCTTTCCTTAGTATCTGTATGACTGTGGGTCACTTATTTAAACTAATAGGTCTTAGTTTGTTTGTCTGGAAAAACGGGGATGATTAAACCTACCATTAGGTTTTTCTGTGGTTATCGTGACCTCCATTAAATGCAAACTGGCTTAGGTCAGTGTTTGGAATGTAGTAGGTGTTTAACCACATTACAGTAGCTGCATAATCAGAATCACCATCATTAATTTATATTTATGTAAATTTTTAAAATTTTTAAAAGTTTATTTACTTTGAGAGAAAGAGAGAGCACACAAATGGGGGAGGGGCAGAGAGAGAGGGAGAGAGAACTCCAAGCAGGCTCCACACAGAGCCCGACATAGGGCTTGCTTCTCATGAGCCATGAGATCATGACCTGAGCTGAAATCAAGAGTCAAACACTTAACTTACTGAGCCACCCAGGCATGCCTGTATTTCCCTCTCTCATGAGTAACACAGCATCCTCAGTGGATGTTGAATGCACTTGTTACATTTTTAAAGATCAGATTTAGGGGTGCCTGGGTGGCTTGGTTGGTTTAGCGTCCGACTTTGGCTCAGGTCATGATCTCATGGTTCGTGGGTTCGAGCCCCGCATCGGTCGCCGTGCTGACAGCTATCTCAGAGCCTGGAGCCTGTTTCAGATTCTGTATCTCCCTCTCTCTCTGACCCTACTCTGCTCACGCTCTCTCTCTCTCAGAAATAAAAAAATATTTAAAAAAAAAAAAGATCAGATTTAGTGGGGAAGAGTTTTCATACAATAAAACACACTCACTGCAAATTAAACTTATTTAAAAATTTTTTTAATGTTTATTTATTTTTGAGAGAGAGACAGAGCATGAGTTGGAGAGGGGCAGAGAGAGAGAAAGAAAGGAGGAGACACAGAATCTGAAACAGGCTTCAGGCTCTGATCTGTCAGCACAGAGCCCGATGTGGGGCTTGAACCCACAAACCATGCGATCATGGTCTGAGCTGAAACCAAGAGTCAGACGCTTAACCGACTGAGCCACCCAAGAGCCCCTAAATTTCGATTACTTTTGATAAGTCTGTCTACTCACATAATCACCACCATAATGAATATAGAGGGGTTCTTACATCCTAAAACTAATTTCAGGTTTAATTTACTCTTTTTTTTTTTTCCAGCTCTTTCATGTGTACATTTAGATAGGTGATTTTCATGCTTTCTTCCAATATTACGATTTAAAGCTAATGTTTTCCCTTGAACCACTACTTTAGAGGCATCTCAAAAAAATTCAATATGTTTTCATTTTCATCTAGTTTAAAATATCTTATAATTTCCCCTTTTATTTATTCTTTGATATGGATTTTTTTTTAGTAATGCACTGTTTATTTCCCAAACATGTGGGAATTTTTTTAAAGTTTTATTTTAATTCCAGTTAACATGCAGGGTGATGTTAGCTTCAGGTGTAATATATTGTCTCAACAATTCCGTACATCACCCAGTGCTCATCAGGACAAGTGCCCTCCTTAGTCCTCATCACCTATTTCTCCCATTACTTCCCCCCCACCCCC
This sequence comes from Crocuta crocuta, assembly GCF_008692635.1. Taxonomy (NCBI): domain Eukaryota; kingdom Metazoa; phylum Chordata; class Mammalia; order Carnivora; family Hyaenidae; genus Crocuta; species Crocuta crocuta. The sequence goes on along the minus strand of NW_027551562.1, from coordinate 35,341 downwards.
ACCCCAGGCCCCTCTGGTAACCATCAGTTTGTTTTCTATAGTTAAGAGTCTGTTTCTTGGTTTATCTCTCTTTTTTCCCACCTTTGCTCATTTGTTTTCTTTCTCTCTTTTTAATGTTTGTTTATTTTAAGAGAAAGAGTCAGCCTGAGTGGGGGAGGGGGAGAGAGGGAGAGAGAGAGAATCCCAAGCAGACCCCACTCTCAGTGCAGAGCCTGATGCAGGGTTTGATAGATCATAATCTGAGCCCAAATCAAGAGGCGCTCAACTAACTGAGCCACCCAGGGGCTTTTTGTTTGTTTTGTTTCTTAAATTCTGCATATGAGTCAAATCGTGTGGTATTTGTCTTTCTCTGGCTGACTTATTTCACATAGCATGATGCCTTCTAGATGAATCCACATTGTTGCAAATGACAAGATCTCATTCTTTTTTGTTGCCAAGTAATAATCCAGTGTGTATACATACTGCATCTTCTTTATCCATTCATCATTTGTCCGTGGACACTTGGGCTGTTTCCGTAGTCTGGCTGTTGTTGATAGTGCTGCCATAAACATCGGAACACATGTAACTCCTCAAGCAAGGGAAACAAAAGCAAATATAAACTACTGGGACTTCATCAGAATAAAAGTTTCTGTTCAGTGAAAGAAACAATCAACAAAACTGAAAGGCAACCTATAGAATGGGAGAAGATGTTTGCAAACGATATATCTGAGAAAGGATTAGAATCCAAAAAATATAAAGAGCTTATAAACTCAACATGCCCGAAATGAATAATCCAAATAAAAACTGGAATTTTTGTGTTTTTTTTAATTTGTTTTTAACATTTATTTTTGAGACAGAGGGAGACAGAGCACGAGCTGGGGAAGGGCAGAGAGAGAGAGGGAAACACAGAATCTAAAGCAGGCTCCAGGCTCTGTGCTGTCAGCACATAGCCTCATGCAAGGCTCGAACCCACAGACCGTGAGATCATGACCTGAGCCGAAGTCGGACGCTTAACCGACCGACTGAGCCACCCAGGCGCCTCCCAAAACTGGAATTTTTAAACTATATTTTTGACAATAATTTCTATTTTAATTCTGTTGCCATGCTGGCGTCTTTGAACTGTAGTGTCCGTCTTTTCAACCCAGTAGGAATGCCTGTTCCTTCTGGTGCTCTTATACTGCACTCTGGAAAGTACATCCAACTAAAAATTGGGAGCAATTGTAGGGCTCAGGTATTTTGTTTCCCTCCTCATGGGGATCACAGTCCTCTGCTGCTAACTGGAATAAGCTTTTTTTTTTTTTTTTTTTGGTCAAATGGGAACAATTCTCT
>NW_027551562.1:874-34028 GCF_008692635.1 Crocuta crocuta | reverse complement strand
TCTGAGGGGAAAAGGGAGCTTAAAAAAAAAAAACAAAACTTTGGCTTAAAAAAATGTATATGACCCAGTCCAGTGCTTAGTGCAGAGTACAGTCTCCATGGATGCTTGACACAGTGAACCTGAATAAGAAAACATCATTTAGAACCTATATATGGTATCGAACTCCCTTATCTTTGAGGTCAAGAAATCTTACCCAGTTGTCCAAGTTCATCAGAGAGTAGTAGAATCAGGACTACAGAATAGGTGTCATGATCTCTCTACCTTAATGGGCACATTAAGGAAGGAAAGCTATTCTCTTTTTCCAGAATATCAGCAGGAGATTGGGCACTCCAACATCTATATTCACAAAGTTTAAGAAATGTGTGATCTGGCAAAGTGTTAGTTATGAGATTTCTTTTTTAAATTTTTTAATGTTTATTTATTTTTGTGTGAGAGAGAGAGACAGACAGAGCGTGAGTAGGGAAGGGGCAGAGAAAGAGCGAGACATAGAATCGATCCGAAGCAGGCTGTAGGCTCCAAGCTGTCAGCGCAGAGCCCGATGTGGGGCTCAAACTGAGCGAATAGTGAGATCATGACCTGAGCCCAACTTGGCCACTTAACTGACTGAACCACCCAGGTGCCCCTCATTATGAGGTTTCTGAAAGGAGTGTCTTCTAAACGAATGTCAGTGGTAATGCAGAGGAGAATGAATAAGCTGCCAGGTTCCAGAGACCTGAGCTTCGTTAACTTTTCCTTTCAAGCCTCTGTTTGGGCCCACAGTGTTTAGGAATAAAATCTAGGTCTTAGAGTAAAGCACCCCAGGATCCACATCACATATGCTAAGTATTCAGCCGGGACTAACAGCTTATCTTCTCTAAGCTCTGGTTGCCTTCTGCGTGATAAGGAACGTCCTCATCCCTGAAGGTTTTGCTATAAATACAGCACTTAAGAAAATTCCTTATAAATGGCAATGGCCCCACTAATTGGCCTCCAAACAAAAGATGGGCCCAAGATTATGTTTAGATAGGTAGACCATTAAATACAATGTTAAAATTTAGAAGTCAGGCAGATGTGGGTTTGAATCCCAATTCTGCCCCGGGCAGCACTGTGACCTGGAGAAGTTGCTTGACCTCTGCACAGAAGTCAGAACCGACGATTGTGCCCTGTAGTGGCTACGCTGATGCATTTCCCAGATCCCTTCTTAGGACTGAAGAGCTTATTTTTCCAGCTGCTGGGAGTGTTCACAGCTGATGGCCCTCAGCTGTCAGTCCTCTCCGGGATTTGCCCTTGGCTGGAAGTCACCTCACCCAACATCACAACTTCCTCCTGGGGGCAGCTTTCATTCAATGACTAATTGGTTTGANCCCCCCCCCCCCCCCCATTTCTCATTTCAGACAACTCTCAGGGGCCATTACAACTTCAGAGCTTCCGGTGAGTCAGCTGCGCCCTGGTGATGGCTGGACGGTAGCCCGTCAGCTCTCACCTCCGGTTCTGATTCCTTCCCTTGCCCCGCTGGTTTATTCGGAGAGCATTCCCCAGCAAACGTCCTGTGGGCCAACCTTGGTCTCAGACTCTTTCCAAGAAAGCAGACCTACAGATGACCCCCAAATCTGAGTGGCTAAACATGAGTATTTATCTGCATAATTCACCAGAGGGCTTTTCTCCACATGGTCACTTGGAGATTTAGGCTGATGGGGTTCTGTCTTTGCCCCGTGACCTCTGGACCAGGCAGACTCTAGTTAGAAGTCTCTCCAGAATTGGAGGAGTGTGTGTCAGCTCTTCTGCTCACTGGCCTGAAGGGACCGTGGTTCTTCCACACAGACCAGGGCAGCTGAGAGCGAATAGAGTCTGCAAGCATGTCAGTGGTTGGCGTGAGACACGCTCTTCCCTGGTGACAGAGGTCATTGGATGGTAGGACCTGAGGGTCAGGGAAACATTTTAATTTGTAAAATTTTGGATGTTTGCCACATTCAGCTATTCTTCTAACATTTTTAGGAGTTTTGCCATATTTTCATGTCCACCTAAATTTAAGTTATTATTTAAAGAAACATCTTTATATTTATAAAAGTATTGCGAAAAGAAGACCAGAATCATTCTGTGAAGGTATGACATAAAAAAAAAATACATCCAATAACATCAAAAAAGCCGGTATGTTCGAACTAGAAAATGTTTTCTGCTAGAAGACTCTGAGCTTTCAGCACATTCATTGTTAAAAATGATTAGCAGGGGTGCCTGAGTGGCTCAGTTGGTCAAGTGTTTGACTCTTGATTTCAGTTGGGGTCATGATCTCATGGTCCTGAGATCAAGCCCTGTGTCAGGATGGGTGTGTTACCTGCTTAAGATTCTCTTTCCCTCTCTCTGCCCCTCCTCCATGCAAGTGTGTTCTCTCTCTCTCTCTCTCTCTCTTTCTCTCTCTCTGTCAAAAAACATGTTGATTAGCAAGTAACGGAGAAGTAAGATAGTACTAGTAACCATCTTATGCTTTCTTCTTAGCAACCAGGAGAACTGAGAGAGGAATGATGTTATTATTGTGTTATTCAAGGTGTTCTCATGTGGTCCTGGCATTCTAGTATGCCCCTAACAGCAGCAACCCCAAATTCTGAGCAATGCAAAAACAAATTATGAAGCAATATCCACATATTGCATCATTTTTAAGTATAGTTTTCTTTTTTCCCAGTTTAGTTGATATATAATTGAAATATAACATTATGTAAGCTTAAGATATACAGTGTAATGATCTGATATATATTACAAAATAATACTACAATAAATAAATTTAGTTAACATGTCAGTCACCTGACATAATTACCTTTGTTTGTGTGTGTGCGTGGTGACAACATTTAAGACTTTTCTGAGCAAAATCTGTAAAGAATTTACCAAACTCAACACCCAAAAAACAAATTAATCATTGAAGAAATGGGCAGATGACATGAATAATCACTTTTCCAAAGAAGACATCTATGTGGCCAACAAACACATGAAAATGCTCAACATTGCTCATCATCAGGGAAATACACATCAAAACCACATTGAGATACCACCTCACACCTGTCAGAATGGCTAAAATTAACACTTCTGGAAACAGATGCTGGCGAGGATGTGGAGAAATGGGAACCCTCTTGCACTGTTAGTGGGAATGTACTCTGGAAAACAGTGTGGAGGTCCCTCAAAAATTTAAAAATAGAATTACCCTATGACTCAGCAATTACACTTCTAGGAATTTATCCAAAGCATACAGGAGTGCTGATTCAAAGGGGCACCTGCACCCCAGTGTTTATAGCAGCACTATAGACAATATTGACAATAGACAAATTACGGAAAGAGCCCAAATGTCCATCAACTGGTGAATGGATAAAGAATAGATAGATAGATAGAAAGAATACTACTTGGTGATGAAAAAGTAGTAAATCTTGCCATTTGCTACAACATGGATGGAACTGGAGGGTATTATGCTATGTGAATAAGTCAGTCATAGAAAGATAGATATCATATGGTTTCACTCATATGTCAAACTTGAGAAATTTAACAGATGATCATGGGGAAGGGTAGGAAAAGTAAGACAGAAAATGGGGAGGGAGGCAAACCATAAGAGACTCTTAAATACAGAGAACAGACTGAGGGTTGATGGTGGGGGAATGGGTGATGGGCAGTAAGGAGAGCACTTGTTGGGATGAGCACTGGGTGGAATCTATTCCTGAAGCCAAGACTACACTGCATGTTAGCTAAATTGAGAATGAAAAGAAAAAGACTCTCTGAGCAACTTTCAAATATATAATTAAGTATTGTTAACTATCACCACCATGCTATGCATTAGAGCCCCAGAACTTATTTAGTTATAGCTGCAAGTCTGTGTGCCCCCTGGCCAACATCTCCCTATGTCCCCCATCGCCCACCCCTGGCAACCACCATTTTACTCTGTTTCTAGAAGTTCAGCTTTTCTCCATCCCACATGTAAATGAGATCATGCAGTATTTGTCTTTCTCTCTGACTTATTTCTTTCTTTTTTTTTTTTTAAATATTTTTTATTTATTTCTAGGAGAGAGAGAGAGAGACAGCGTGAGCAGGGGAGGGTCAGAGAGAGAGAGAGACACAGACTCTGAAATTGGCTCCAGGCTCTGAGCTGGCAGTCAGCACAGAGCCCGACGCAGGGCTCGAACCCACGAACCGCGAGATAATGACCTAAGCGAAAGTTGGACGCTTAACCGACTAAGCCACCCAGGCGCCCCTCTCTCTGACTTATTTCATTTAGCGTAATGCTTTCCAGGTTCATCCATGTGCGGCAAATGGCAGGTTCCTTCTTTCTTATGGCTGCATAATTTCGTGTGTGTGTGTTTGTGTGTGTACACCACATTTTTTTTATCTTTTCACTTGTTGATGGGTACTTAGGTTGTTGTCTTATTTCCATGATGTGGCTATTGTGAATAATATGCAGTGAACATGGGCGGGCACCCAGCAATCCCACTTCTGGGCATACATCTGAAGGAAATGAAATCACTGTCTTGAAGAGGTATCTGCACCTTCATGCTCAGTGCAGCATTATTCACATCTATTACAGTGTGAACTTCGCCAGAAAAGTGGTGCTTTAGAAGGGTGAGCAGACAGAAGCAATAGATTCTAATGAACTTGGATCTGAGGCTGCAGAATCTTGTTAACGTCATCAGCACCTACTTCACCCAGAGCAAACTCCTGAAGCCTGCTTGAAACTGCAGAAAATATATCTGCTCTCTGAGCACTTCCTGTTTGTTGTCTTTTTCCTATGCTAGGTTTGCTCTGATTTTGCCCCATCTCTTTATTATCTTGTTAATTTCTCCTTCCCTCATTCCAGGTCGGCATCTCAATTTGCCCTGTCGTGCTTTGCTTTTGGCATAGGAATCTGAGCCCCATCCTCTGCTTGGGGCTAGCATTCATTCAGCATCCCCTTCAAATATGTACGCAAGAATATGTCCCAAAACTCTTTGGAGAGATCAAAAACTTACCGAAGTCAGTGGGCTTTGTACATCTTTCGTACAGACACAGGAGCTGTATCTGCAGGGAGAAATAAAAACAATCCCTTAGTGGAGAAATCTAATAAAAATTAGTGATGTTCCCTTATTCTTCCAGGCATTTAAGAAACTTTCAGAAAGACAATGCTTTTTGGACATGAAGTTAAGTACACTTCTCTCCCTGGTTAACGCTGCCCTGTTCTGAACTTCTCTGTTCAAAGGTTGGCATGAAGACAGCTACTGAAGTACGTAAGGGTGAGATGGAACCAATCACCACGGGCTTGTGATCCATTATTAAAACCAGTGCCTTGTCAAAGTCCAGGGCAAGCATTTTATGACTAATAGGAGGAGGAGGATGGCATGATAATAGGAAAGGAACAGAAAGGAAAGAGGGGAGAGAGACAGGGAAAGGGAATGGATGTTGAATATACGGATGCGCCATTTTAGTGGAGAATGTTAGAGCCTTTTAAGCCTGGAAGACTTGGTGTCATGTCAACTGTTTCTACTTTTCCTTCCTTAAAAAGAAAATGGCTTTATTTCGACTATATAAGTGTTTTTTTTTTAATTTTTAATATTTATTTATTTTTGAGAGAGAGACAGAGACAGAGTGCAAGTGGGGGAGGGGCAAAGAGAAAGGGAGACACAGAATCTGAAGCAGGCTCCAGGCTCCAAACTCTGAGCTCACTGTCAGCACAGAGCCCGATATGGGGCTCGAACACACGAACCGTGAGATCATGACCTGCGCCGAAGTGAGACACTCAACTGACTGAACCACCCAGGTGCCCCTTGATTCAAGTGTTTAAAAGAAAGAGAAACAATTTTCAAAAATTCAGAAGTTGTTTTTGAAATTAGAAAGGAATAAAATAGTAAGCCCTCAGAGTTGTGCTGGTGTTAGATAATAGCTGCTCAGTGTTTGGGTGCCCTGTTTACCTCTTCACATTATTTTCACCATGCTGTAGGTGCCATGATGTGAGGGGCCGTGTCTGCATAGTTTAGTCGTGTGTCTTCAGTGGTTAGAACAGTGCCTTACACAAAACCGATGATACACTTTTTTTCTTTTGTTGGAAGAGAGAATGAATATGCATGTATGTAAATTGTATTTTACAAAAATGAGATTATATTATACTTAGAGAATTGCAACCTAATCTTTTTCACTTAATAATATATTGCATACATTTTGCCATATCAATAAGTAAACACTTACATTGTTTTTTTAGGCACTCTGGGGTGGTCTACACTTTGCCTCCATGGACATATAATACTTTATTAAAGTAATCCTTCATTGATATATATTAGAGTTATTTCCATTTTTCATTGTTACAAACACTATTGCACTAAATATTTTTGAAGATACTTAAGCTATTTTCTGATTATTTGCTTAGGATAAATTCCTAGAAGTAGAATTGTGGGATATAAATCATATATTTTTATGGCATTTAATTTATATTTCCACATAGCCTTTCAGGAAGATTAGACCAATTTACTTTTCTACCAGATGCATAGGAAAATATATTTTCTCAATAGCTTTGGTAAAAAATAGGCATTGCCTATCTTTTAAAATACACATTTTTATGACTACTGTTAAAATACAACTTTCTTTTTAATCTCTTCCACTTTATTCTTTCCTTTTCTTGCTATTTGCATTTATTTCTTTTAACTGCTTATTTATTCATTTTGAGAGACAAAGTGGGAGAGAGAATCCCAAGCAGACTCCGTGTTGTTACTGCAGAGCCCAACTCAGGGCTCAAGCTCACGATCTGTGAGATCATGACCTGAGCTAAAGTCAAGAATCAGACACCTAATCAACTGAGCCAGCCAGGCACCCCTCTTTTGTGGTTACCTTTGTATCCTCTTACCTTCCTAAATCCGCCTCTCCTTCTTTCCTTACTGATTTTTAAGAGTGCTCTCTACATTGAGAACACTAGTCTGTTTTTTAATTTTTTTTTCTTTACAAATAGTTTATTGTCAAGTTGGTTTCCATATAATACCCAGTGCTNCACCAGTTTACGTTCCCACCAACAGTGCAGGAGGGTGCCCGTTTTTTAATTAAAATTTTTTTTTAATGTTTTATTTATTTCTGAGAAAGAGAGAGAGAGGCAGCGTGAACAGAGGAAGGTCAGAGAGAGAGGGAGACAAAGAATGCAAAGCAGGCTCCAGGCTCTGAGCTGTCAGTACAGAGCCTGACGCGGGGCTCGAACCCAGGAACCATGAGATCATGACCTGACCCGAACTCGGATGCTTAACCGACTGAGCCACTCAGGCGCCCTGAGAACATTAGTCTTTATGTTACAGTTTGTATCACAAATAATTTCTCTTCTTTCTATCATTTGCTTTTTAGTTCTAACAGTGGTAGTGGTGGTAGTTGGCAGTGTTGTTTTCTGTGGGTGGTGTTGGAGATTTTAGTAGTGATGATGGTATTGTGTCATTTTAACTTACAGAAGTTTACATTCTACCACTGGTATTTCTTGCTTTAGTTTCTGCCTTTGGTGCCATTCAAAAAAATATTTTTTAACATTTTGTTTTTAAAATTTTTTTATGTTTATTTATTTTAGAGAGACAGAGAGATAGAGCACAAGCAAGGGAGGAGCAGAGAGAGAGGGAGACACAGAATGGGAAGCAGGCTCCAGGCTCTGAGCTGTCAGCACAGAGCCCAATGTGAAGCTCGAACCCACAGACCGTGAGATCATGACCTGAGCCAAAGTCGGACCCTCAACTGACTGAGCCATCCAGGCTCCCCCCAAAAATATTTTTTAAAAAGACCATTGTTGGGGCGCCAGAATGGCTCAGTCGGTTACACACCAACTTCAGCTCAGGTCATGATCTCCCGGTCTGTGGGTTCGAGCTTCACATTGGGCTCCGTGTGCTGACAGCTCAGAGCCTGGAGCCTGCTTTGGATTCTATGTCTTCTTTCTCTGAACACTCTCTCTCTTTCAAAAATAAATAAACATTAAAAAATTTTTTAAAAATAAAAAATAAAGATCAAAAATATTTTTACCATAAACTATATTTTAAAAAACATATTTTGTTCTAATGCATTTATGATCATAGACACACATACACTCACATGTGTTTCAGGTATTTTTTTACATGTTTTTTTCTAATTTGAGAGAGAAAGAGCATGAGTGAGGGAGAGGGGCAGAGGGAGAGAGAGAGAGAATCGTAAGCAAGCTCCACCCTCAGTGTTCAGTGTGGAGCCCAGCACGGGGCTCAGTCCCACAACCTGGGACCATGACCTGAACCAAAATCAAGAGTTAGACACTAACTGACCTAGCCACCCAGGCACCCCTACACTCACATGCATTTTAATCTAATCTGTTTGGAATGACTTTTGTATAAAGTATGTAGCAGTGTCAAAGGATCAGGAGAGTATCACTCACTTTTATCTCTAATTACAAACCAAGGCTGAACTTATTGTTCCCAATTAGGGAGATTCATTCTGCTCAGGCACAGTGGACCCATCATCGCAGGCTGTGCATCTTACAGGTGCTGAGGAAGTGTGTAGTTGAGGGGCTGGGGGGAGGGAGTTTAGAGGTACAAGTACGCTGACATCTGCGTAAGGGAGATTATTTTGTGGGGGACTGCTGTTGACTGACACTCAGTGGTGTGTTTTTTAGAGTGAGTCACTTCCTGATAAGCCATCTTTCCAAAGCCAGGGACTGTCACTGATTGGCTGGCTTGACAAAGTAGCTCCATTGAGGGGAGTTGTTGATCAATTCAACAGGTTTAAAAGCAGTTTTGATGGTTACCAGTCACCATGGCTACAGACGAATCAGTCCTTTCCCATGACTCTGGGAACAATTACAGTTTTCCATGGGGATCTAATTTTTTTTTCCTAAGTGATGAAAAAGGGAAGAGATTGTGTTTTAATATATTTATTTCCTTTGTTTTGTTTTGCAACATGTTTTTTTTTAAGTTTATTTATTTTGAGAGAGAGAGAAAAAAAAAGAGAGAGAAAGAGTGAGTAAGGAGGGAGCCTGACATGGAGCTCGAACTCACAAACTGTGAGATCATGACCTGAGCCTAAATCAAGAGTTGGATGCTTAACCGGTTGAGCCACCCAGGTGCCCCAATGGGTTTATTTCTTTTTAAAGTCTGAATTCGTGGAGGTTAGGAACCTTGTTTCCTCTACCCTTTACTCCCAACCCTGGCGCATACAAAGTTTTAATAAGTTGAACTCTGGGAACCAGGGTCTCAAGCATCTACCCAGGCTGTGGCCATAAACAGCCATTGAAATGGTCACAGATTCATGTGACTTTGATATCTTTTGAGTTTTGCTTTTTGGTACTGGGAAGATCTCCAAAAATCATCTGCAAGTACTGCTTCACATTGCCAGTGACTCTCATATTTGGGAAGGCAGCATAAGTGATAAGGATCAGAAACATTAATACTAAGGTTTTCCATCAACATAACAGCCAGTATTAATCAGTACTCGCCATGAGATCTTCACAATAATCTTTTGAGAGTCTTCTTATTCCTGCCTCTTACAGATAAGGAATCAACATTCAGAGAAGCAATCATTGAATCACGTGGGACTGGGGTGAGGGAGGGATGGATCTGGTATTTATTTAATAAACAATATAAAACACAGTTATTCAAGATACATAGAGTGTTTTTCAATCTGCATTATCTCATATTGACCTTCTATAAATGGGAAGGATTTAAATTTGGAGTCACCAGGGAACTAATGTTAGTAGGCACGTAATTTCATCATCACATTAGCCCTGTTTGGTGTCTGTTATCACTACCTCCTTTTTACAGAACTCGAGGCCCAGAGAAATCAAGTGGATTGCCCAAGATACACAGCTGGTAAGTGGATGAGCCAGGACTCTAAACACGATGATGACATTTAGTTCCAGTGACTCAGTTATGTTGTCCTGAGTCTAAAACTAAGTGGTCCACCTACTCTGACATTCCATGAACTGATTTAACTATAAGCTGTCTTGCTTAAGAGAATTATAGAAATGGGTCCAAAGATCTTACTCTCTTTGTTTTCAGAAATTTAACCTGTAATCTGGGCTTGGCTAATTCAAGCAAGTTTTGTGACTAATCTGATACCCACTTTTGTGCAACCTGATCCTTCCCAGTGTTGCTTTGATTCCTATAAAGAGCATAATGGCTTTTCCAATGCAGTGTTATATTATTTTCTGACTCTCTCATGGCCTTGGGGTAATTAATCACTGGATGTTAAAGCAGAAAGATGTGATGAGTCTGCAGGAGCAGCCCAGCCTAAGGGGGACAGGAACAATGCCATTAACAGAGTCTTCCCAGGAGGAGAAGTAGAAAGCTTTGTGGCTCTGGGGATTTCCCACATCCTCATTTCAGCCCCCCAAGGAATTGCTGATTGACTCTTGGTATTAGAGTTTATTCCAATAAATGCCATACTTTGCCAGATGGCATTTTGCAGTCAAGAAAAATGACACTAAAAAGTGGTCTAATACTATCATGGTGGCCACTCATTTCACCTAAGTTTTTACTATGGAATACCTATACTTTGTGGGATTTCATTCACTCTGGCAAAACCAAATAAGTTTAATTCTCATGAAGTCTTTTAGAAGAAAGGTGATAATTAAGTTTAGGAGGACAAATAGGTGAAATTATCATTAGTGGTAAGTATAAGCTATGGATCTCAAGGGGATTACAAAATGGCTTTTGTTCTCCACAGAGACTCTATCACCTAGAATGAGTAAACTCAAGAAATACTCGTTGAATGAAAGAATGAATGAGGGTCAGATACTCTGAGTCCTTTCTGGAATTAGTAGGTCTCTAATCCATGTAGACCCTTGACATTTTGATCTTGCAGACACTCTTGAGTAAAGGAAAATAAAGATGAACAGATTTCTGCACTTATAGGCTTTAAAATTTGGTGGTGGAGTTAGACATGTTAACAAGTAATATATATAAAATATAATTTATCTGGTAGCCATATAAACCAAGTTGTAGGGCAGAGGAAATGCCTCACTACCTGAGAACTAAGTCAGAGAACCTTCCTGGAGGAAGTGATATTTAAGATAACTGTTGCAAGAAGAGTTGAAATGTAATGGTTCTTCAAGCCAGTGATAAGCCCTGGAAATCAGAAGAAGTCTTATGAGGATACAAAAGAAACAAAAAGGAAAGGGACTTGGGTTTTGGTGAAGGGAAGGACTTTACAGAATGCCAAGAAATGATACTATCTACCTCTAACATGCAAGTATTTGTTGAATGACAGTATACATGAATCTCTCTGATAAGCACTGAGGACACTGAAAATTGAAGAGACATATCTCGTCTCTGCACAAAGATTCCCATAGTCCATGGTGGAGAAGAACAGATTAAACAAGTAATTCCAATCAACTATGGTGAGGACCATAATGGAGAAGTATACAGGCTGTGGGAGAACATAGCTTACCTAATTTTGAGGGAGAATGTGAAAAAGGTTAAAAGCTGTGACTTGAAGCATAATTATGAACCAGCTCAACAGGAGAAACAGTATAAAATAAGGGGAAAATGAAGAATACTCAAGAAATTAGAAGATCAGTCAACTAGATCTTAGACTTTAAAGCAGGTGTGTGAGAAATGAAGCTGAGGAGAAGAGCTGGTCAGATCATAAAGGTATTCCTAGCCACATCCTGAATGATAGTCAATAGTACCACAAAGAGCTATAGATGTCAAGGAAGCCATGTAAGGGCATTGAGTAGGGAGAATAAAAAATGGAGAGTGGCCGAGTTCTTTTATCTAGCTTCAGGAAATAAGGGATGGAGGAGGTTGTAGGACAAGGTTTCTGGCCTTGGAGGATCAGGAACCTCAGGGTCACTGACGATGTTGCACTTGAGTCACCTTCCCTGTCTTCACACTCACAATCTCTTGCAGTTCTGTGAGGCCGTAAAGGGAGAGCACTGTTATCCCACTGGGCCAAGTAAGAGGCTGCATCTCTGGTTGGTTCAGTCGTATGGCCAAGGTTAATTAAGTGCTGTGTTGGTTTTGTAGCTGAGGCAGACCTCTGGCCTTCTGCCATGGTGCAGTGCCTTTTCCACTGTGTTTACAGTGTGGGTTTTCAAAGGCCCATCAAAGCCAAGTATTTCCATGAAAAGTTTATTCTTTTCTCTATTTCAGTCCTCAGAATGACACAATCTTTCATTCCTGACTGCCCAGGCTGTTCTTAACAATACTTCCCCATGTTACCAATGACAGCAACTTGTGGAATGAAAAGTCTCCCCTATGTGATGTGTTGTAAGGAGGCTCTGTAGAGGTGCCACTGTCCTTAGAAGTCTTCCCAAAGTTGCCTTCCATAATTACACAACACTTTGCCTTTACGTTTGATTTGTTTGCACGATAAAAGCAATGCCTACAAGAGGAGTCAGATCTCAGCTTTTGTTACCTATAAATAAGGCTGTGAATGCTTTTCCACGCATGCCACTGGCCAAAGACTTGTAGGCAATCATAATTTGATAAATGAAAGAGCCAGAAAGGACTGTAGCATCATGTCTGGTTTCCCAATTTTATAGATGGAGAAATTAAAGGACTGAAAGAGAACATGACAAACCTAAGGTGACAGAGGTTACTAGAGCATGGATTGCTCTACCCTTTATGTCCTGCCTTCCAGGCCTGATTGTCCCTAATTCCATGCTAGGGTTACAGTACAGGCAGCACTATTTGCCAAGCACTGTCCTAGGTGGTTTACATACATTAAATCATTAAATTCTCATAAGAACACAATAAGGGAGGCCCTATTACTGGTTTATACATAAGACACAAAGATATTAAGTGAGTTTCAGAAATCTACAGAGCTGGCAAATATCAGAGCTGGGGTGTGATCCTTGGGTAGGCTGGCTCCACAGGCCAAGCTCTTAACCATTACAGTTTGCCACCTTTGGGGAGAAGTATGATGGGATAGAGGAGCAGCACAAAAGAAGCGCATGTCCGAAATATGGCCTAGGCTGATTTATGATTTTGTCAAGAGGCTCTATTCTGTCATACATTATAGCGACCCTGAGTATTTGATTCTCAGTATACCCCTCCTTGTGCCTTGGAGAGAGCTCGAAGCTCACCAGTTGATGACAGGACTAAACACAAGCCAAATGTGTGCCGCTGTTGCTGGAGAAAAGGCAAATCATGTTTGGGTGAAGTTAACAGAGATGGAGTGTACAGGTTAAGAGAGGTGATAAGTCCAATCATTTTCTCTGACACAGCCCACTTTGGAGATGTCAAGTATAGTGCGTCTTCTTTCAGAGGGTGCGATTGGCAAGTGGTACCACTTCGGGAAGCATAAATGAGATGGGGACAGGATCTGAGATTTGTCCAGCTGGGGATGGTGGAGGGAATGCACATTACTGAACACAGGGAAAAGAAGACTTAGAAGATGTGCCAGGCCCATTCCATGACCTTAAACAGCCACACAATCAAAGAATAAATGCTTCCTGCCTGAGCCCCACAGGACCAAGGGGGCATATCTCACTCTGATCATTGGAACTGTCACGCAGCCTAGAGTGGGGTGAATCACAAAATGGTCCAGTAGCCAAGTTCCATGTCTATTGGTGTATTCAGCAGAAGTTAGATACAGATCTCCCAAGAATTATCTCAGGAGCGGGAGTGTTGAGATGCAGGACAGAAGAAAGTAGGTTTGGCTAATGTGATCACCTAGTTTTCTGGAAACTTTCAGAAACTTTTGGGCAATCTTTTGCTAGTGTGATGTATTCACAGTCGCCTCCCAGTTATCGATTGTATGTTACTGTCAACCAAGGATGCCTAGTAAATAGGAGCTTTGCTTTCCAGCATGGAAAATATGATGTCTAGTGTCATATGATTCAGTTAATTAACCACCACTTACTTCTAGACATAAGGCACCTTCTGCAGATTATTGGGTTTCCTTCAGTGGGTGGCAAAAAAAAAAGTAGTATAAAGCAAAATATATGTGGTGGCAACTAATGGAATTCTCTTTCTCTTGCTCTGGTGTCTTGGGGGTGGAAGCATCTCTTGTCTATTCTGGTGAATAGAAGCAGACATGAGTTATTATTATGGTCTGTGCCTCGTAATTTCTGTGTCACCAAATGTGCTCTGTTTATTACTGTACTTAGAAGGCTTTGGAATATTAGCCACATAAAGTCTCTCTCCATGGATTCTATTACCACACTCTTCAGTTGTTCCAGGAACTGAAACTGTAGAATCACATTTCAGGGAATGTTCCTTGCTCTCTGCCTTGTTCCTTGCTGGTTGTACAGTCCACTGGGAAAGGTTTGTTATAGATCATTAAAACAGAAGTGATCCCTAGAGATCCTCTGGTTTATCTCCCTGTCTTTGCCTTGCATATTTGAGGAGTTGAGATCCAGAGAGTGGAGGGGGGTAGTTCAAAGTCATAGGAGACAAAATAGATTTGGATTTCCAATTTGACAGATTCCTAGTTCTGTGGGTTTACTCCCCTCGGATCCAGCCAGTCTCCTTTGGAAGTTCTAAATGCTGATAAGAGGGGTGAACGACGTAGGTGGTGACCAGTTCACCTGAGGGGCCAATCTTGTAAAGCATCCCTTCAGTAAGAAAGATCAACATAAGATCTTCCCAAAATGAGCACACTGAGCCTCAGTTTCCTCACTTGTACAAATGGAACTGCCTTTACAGGATTCCTGTTAGGATAAAATGATATTGAATACATAGAGCTCCTAGCACTGCTTCCGGTGCAAGAGGCTCCTTAATAGTCTCCCTTCTTTTTGGAGACGGGGAGTGGTATCTTCAAGGATTTGTCATGGCGCTCTGCTCTGTACACAGTGGTCGGCATGGGGTAGGGGCAGACTTTTTGGGGTGATGAGGAGTGGCCCTTGATTCTAATCTTTTCGTTAAGATTTTTTAAAAGCTCCTGATAGACAGAGATGAAATGAAATAATTTATTTCCCTGACAGTGGCTCCCCACAGCAGTGAAATTAAGGTCAAAATCCTAACCAGAGCCCAGAGGCCTTATGTGTCCAGAGTCCTGGTTACTTCTCTCCTCACTCCTGTCTTTCCCTCCTGTTCTTAATGCATGAAGTGAGACAAACACAATGTTCAACAAGTGTTTGTTAAATGAGTTATCACCGCAACCCCTGTGTAGACTTAATTAGTAGTAGTGGAATAGTTCATTAAAGTTAAGATCCTTCAGATTATTTGTATACCTGCTAAATTATTCAACAATTTAAAAAAATGGTAGTATCCAGTGCAAGCAGAGCTTAGTGAAATTAGTACACTAATGTCGTACTGGTTTGGTGTGCAGCTGGTAATTGTTTTGTGACTCCAATTAGCAATATATATCAAGAACCATGATGAAGATAATATTCTTTGATCTAACAATGTCACTCAGAGGAATTGATCCTCAAGAAAGAAACTAAGTGAAATAAAAAGCCCATATTAATAGAGACATTCTTTGCAAATTTATGTACAGTAACAGAAACATTGAAACATTTGAGTGGTCTAGCTAAATAAATTATGATTTCTGCATTGAATGGAATATCATGAATAATTAAATATAATTATAAAGATAGTGCTAAAACATTTACAAAATCATGTCTAAAAGGAATGTCAAATAGTATCTACACTTTGGTATTAATTACATGAATGTGAGTTTATCTGGACAGGAATAGTGGAGACATTGTTGTATTAAGTTACGGAATTACGCTCACTTAAAATCAAGTGTGTGCTCTGTGTTTGTTTTTTTTAACGTTTATTTATTTTGAGAGAGAGAGTGTGTGTGTGAGAGCAGGAGAGGGGCAGAGAGAAAGAGAGGGAGAATCCCAAGCAAGCTCCTCACCATCAGAGTAGAGTCCAACACAGGGCTCGATCTCTTGAACCAGCTTGATCTCATGAACTGTGAGATCATGACTGAGTCTAAATCAGGAGTTGGACGCTTAACCAGCTGAGCCACGCAGACGCTCTCTGTGCTTATTATTTTTATCCAAAGTAAGTATGTCTTTAAAGAGAAATGAATAATACATTGATAAATAAAAAAAAAAACATTATGAGAAACAAGATTTAAAACTTTTTTTTNCTTAACCAGCTGAGCCACGCAGACGCTCTCTGTGCTTATTATTTTTATCCAAAGTAAGTATGTCTTTAAAGAGAAATGAATAATACATTGATAAATAAAAAAAAAACATTATGAGAAACAAGATTTAAAACTTTTTTTGGTCTTATGATTTCTATTTGGAAAACAGTCTTGCTTCTTCCAGTTGGAATGTGAAAGTCAGGAGGCAGTTCTTCATATGGGAGAGGAAATTGTACTCCCTGTTCTCTCTGTGCCTTTCTCTGTACTTTCCTTTCAATCAAAAATATCCTGTCCCCAAACTTCACCTTGTCTTTTATTGTTTTCTTCAAATGCCCATCCTTCAAGAAGCATTCTTAAGCCATCCTCACATACTGTTCCACTGATTTATTCACAGACAAAAAAATAAAAACTCTTGAATACTCATTCATCCATCCAATAAGCAAAGACACAAGGCTTCCTTAATCTCTCGGTGCTCATTTGGAGTTTAAGGTATTCATCTGAGACTTCTAGTCTGTTTTTCAAAGGCCCTGGCAAGAAGGAAAATGACAGCAATCTGTTGTTTCTTGATCTTCTTTTTTTTGAAATGATAATTTGTTCTGGCCATAATCCCTGGTGGAGCATTTGTCTAATTTCAACTATACTTTTCATAATACCATGAGCTAATGGCTAAGTGGGTTGCCTTTATTGCACTGGATCCGAGCTTTTGCATTTTTCCAATATCTGGTGAAAATATCCATTCACATAAACAGAAACTCCATAAGAGCTGCATGTGGAAGTTCTGAGGTAATGTCTCTTTTCTCAAGAAAGTTTCAATTTGGAATTTTCCAGAGTAACCCATGAAGCAGTCTGAGATTCTCCATTCCCATTGGGTCAGATGAACTTAGTGAGAGCAGACAGGGGGGATGTTGAATGGCTGCCATATTCCAATCAGTGCGAGATTTCTAGTCTCCGGTTCACAAAAGGATTCCTAATCATGGATGGAAAGGAAAATAATGGAAGTCCTCTAGGATAAGTGGGTGGGAAGAAAAAAGTGGAATAACATATCTTGGGTGTCTACAATGTGCCAGATTTACACACATGGTTTTTAATATCACATTTCATCCTCAAAAACACTAGGTGATTTCTCAAGGGGATATTAACCCATTTTATAGAAGAGAAAACAAGATGAAAAATGCAAAAAGAAAAAGAAACTTGGGGAAAAAGCTTAACAAGACCATCCAGCAGGTTAAATAAGGGAGCCCATTGCTCTGCGTAGAAGGCAGTTGATAATGGTGATGCTTTATGCAACTCTGTGCTTTTTGGCATCAAATGTAGGCTGGATGAATAGGTCGAAAGTGAGATGCTTTATTGAAAAACAGTCTCATTCATGTGAATCATTTCATCCTGTCCTTTTTATGTCACTCCTACATAGATATTATAAATCTCTTTTGCCAAAGCTCTTGATTGTCTGAATGTCAGGCAGGGTAGCAGAGTTAGAGAAATAATGTTGGAAGCTCCTTGAGCAGTGGATGATGGGAGATGGTGAATAAATACCCCAGCTCCTTCACCCACAATGAGGGGACTCTGAGGTGTGAATTTGATGCTGCCTCCTAGGGTTCCCAGAGGGACTAAGCTCTAGATCTCTACAGTCATAACTGGCTTCCAAACATACTCTTTAAAAACTGCCTTCTTTCTTTAATTGCTTCCACACTTTCCTACAAGCATTTGCTGGTGTCACCTCTCTAATAAACTGCTTGTTCACAAATCCTTGTCTCAGGGCCAGCTTCTGGGTGAACCCAATCAAACAGTTTCATTGGAAAGCAAGTACAACCCAAGTATAGATGGGGAGGGTGGACTCTGTGCATGGTAGAGCTCAGTAAGGCTACCTATCACTTCTGAAAGAATGACTCCTAATTTCTATACTGAGAAGTAAAATATGTATTTTACAATACCACATTTTTTTTAATGTTTATTTATTTTTGAGAGAGAGAGCACGCAGGAGTCACAGAATCTGAAGCAGGCTCCAGGCTCCGAGCTATCAGCACAGAGCCCAACATGGGGTCTGAAACCGGATGCAAACTGTGAGATCATGACCTGAGCTGAAGTCGGATGCTCAACAGATTGAGCTACTCAGGCACCCCTCCAATACCACGTCTTAAGATAGACCAGGGTTTGGCAAATGATAACACATGGGCCAAATCTGGCCTTCCGCCTATTTTACTTTTATGGCCTATAACCTGCAAACTAAACATGCTGCTGTGTTTTTACATGGTTGTCATATAGCACTCTGAATTACATAAGTTGTCATTTAAGTTATGTAAGTTGTTATATAAGTATCCAGAATGTTGCTTCTGGGTCCGTAAATCCTAAAATATTTATTATCTGGCTTTTTACAGAAAGCTTGCCAACTCTTGAACTTCCAAACTACTTGGAAATCCCACTGGTTCCTTGAACACCACATTTGTATTAACCGTATCAGTTATGGTATCTGACCCGGTTAGAGCCTTGAGACCAAGGAGGGCAGTTATCCAGGGAGTGCTAAGCTATAGGATACATGCAACCTACAATACGTCCAATCCTGAAAACATGGCTGTGGCCAGGAAGTATCCTCTCTTTGGAATTTTATACAGGCTTCATGGAGGTGCTAAGATAAAGGAGTGATAAAGTTTTGAAAATTATGTATAGGGGAAGCTGTGAAGTAGAATCAGGATGAAGACACATTAGGGTAGGGGCTAGGGTATGGGTACAGAGTCAGAATTATGAGAAGACAGGATAAACAAATGTTACAAGGAAGCCGAAACCTTGAAACAATGAGTTTAGTATAAGACTTGACACAGAGACTAGATGTAAAAGGATTGCAGCCCAAGGATCTAACTAAAGCAGTAAGACTTTCTCTATTGCTACTGTGAATGGCCTGCGGACAGCCATATCTTTTTTTTTTTTTTTTAAATGATCAGGTCCATTTCATACATTTCAAGGTGTGTTAATATAAATGGGTACTAATTTGGGGGCCCAAGGATGTTTTAAAAGTTTTTCCATTTAAATTAATGGTGTGCATATATTTGACTTGAACATTTTAGAGGGGTTTTTCAAGAACAGATTATTCTTCATTCTAACCCTAGATCTAAATGTTATTCATAGTTATCCAATAAAGCTTGATTAATGTGTATGAATTAAATCAGTGAATTTGCTTTTTTACTCTATGTTCCAACAGAACATCTTTTGACTGGCTTCTGTTGCTTAGGTCTCTTTTTGACTTTGCACATTGACTCCTCAGTTGTCTTAAAAGATCCACAGTCCAAAAACAATGATGGAAAGACCTCTCTAGGCTTCTTCTCACAAAGTCTAATGTAGTCATTAGGTGTTGAGTGAATATTTGCTGATTGATGCACCAATACATTTATGAATATATTTACAAATATAAATATATTATTTGTTTTGCAAGAGGATCTAACGAGTACAGTTGACCCATGAACAACACATATTTGTTTTTTTTCTTAAATAGTTTATTGTCAAATTGGATTCCATAGAACACTCAGTGCTCATCCCCACAAGTGCCCTTCTCCATGCCCATCTCCCCCCTTCCCCTCTTCCCCACCCTCATCAGCCCTCAGTTTGTTCTCAGCATTCAAGAGTCTCTCATGGTTTGCCTTCTCTCCCCCTTCCCCACTATGTCCCCCCTTCTCCTCCCCCCATGGTCCTCCATTAAGTTCCCACCTATATGTGCAAACATATGGTAGCTGTCCTTCCCTGCCTGACTTATTTCGCTCAGCATAACACCCTCAAGGTCCATCCATGTTGCTACACATGGCCAGATTTCATTCTTTCTCATTGCCATGTAGTATTCTATCGTATAGATAAGCCACATCTTCTTGATCCATTCTCCAGTTGACAGACACTTAGGCTCTTTCCATGATTCGGCTATTGTTGAGAGTGCTGCTATATATATATTGGGGTCCATGTGCCCCTATGCACCAGCACTCCTGCATCCCTCAGGTAAATTCCTAGCAGTGCTATTGCTGGGTCCTAGGGGAGTTCTATTCTTAATTTTTTGAGGAACCTCCACACTCTTTCCCAGAGGGGCTGCACCGGTTTACATTCCCACCAACAGTGTAGGAGGGTGCCCATTTCTCTACATCCTCGCCAGCATCTAGAGTCTCCTGATTTGTTCATTTTCACTACTCTGACCAGCGTGAGGTGGTATCTCCGTGTGGTTTTGATGTGTATTTCCCTGATGATGAGGGACGCTGAGCATCGTTTCAAGTGTCTGTTGGCCATCTGGATGTCCTCTTTGGAGAAGTATCTGTTCATGTCTTCTGCCCATTTCTTCACTGGATTATTTGTTTTTCGGGTGTGGAGTTTAGTGGGTTCCTTATAGATCTTGGATACTAGCCCTTTATCTGATATGTCATTTGCAACTATCTTTTCCCATTCCATCGGTGGCCTGTTAGTTTTATTGATTGTTTCCTTTGCCAGAACAACACATATTTAAACTGTGCTGGTCCACTTATATGTGGATTATTTTTGATAAATACAGTACAGTATTACAAATATATTTTCCTTATGATTTTCTTTTTTAAATTTTATTATTTTTTAAAATTTTTAATGTTTGTTTTTGAGACAGAGACAGAACATGAGCTGGAGGAGGAGCTGAAAGAGAGGGAAACACAGAATCCAAAGCAGACTCCAGGCTTCAAAGTGTCAGGACAGAGCTCAATGCAGGGCTCGACCTCACGAACCGCAAGATTATGACCTGAGCTGAAGTCAGACACTTAACTGACTGAGCCACCCAGGTACCCCTCCTTATGATTTTCTTAATAACATTTTCTTTTGTCTAGCTTACTTTATTATAAGAATACAGCATATAGTGCATATAATAAACAGAATATATGTTAATCAAACTGTTCATGTTATCAGCAAGGCTTCCAGTCACCAGCAGGCTATTAGGAAAGTTTGTGGGCTGGGGCGCCTGGGTGGCTTAGTCGGTTAAGCGTCCGACTTTCGCTTAGGTCGTGATCTCGCGGTTCGTGGGTTCGAGCTCCGCATCGGGCTCTGTGCTGACTGCCAGCTCAGAGCCTGGAGCCTATTTCAGAGTCTGTGTCTCCCTCTCTCTCTGACCCTCCCCTGCTCACGCTCTCTCTCTCTCTCTCTCCTAGAAATAAATAAAAATATTAAAAAAAAAAAAAGGAAAGTTTGTGGGGAGTCAAAACTTTTACATGGATTTTCAAAGATGTGTGTGTGGGGTGCCCCAACCCCACATTGTTCTAGAGTCAACTGCATATTTCTATCAGAACAATATATTCAGTAGAGTATAGGACCCCTCACTCATACATAGCTAATGTTCTACCTCCCCTAGCTTTTCCCTAAAGATGTTATCCTTGTACAATTTTGGTGACTTTATTCATCTTTTTTCATCTCCCTGGTGAATTGTTTTTGCCTTTCTTTTCTTTTAATAAAAAAACCTATTTTTATTGTTTTATTTATTTCTGAGAGAGAGAGAGAGAGAAAGAGAGAGAGACAGCATGAGCAGGGGAGGGTCACAGAGAGAGGGAGACACAGAATCCAAAACAGGTTTCAGGCTCTGAGCTGGCTGTCAGCACAGAGCCTGATGCGGGGCCCGAACCCATGAAGCATAAGATCATGACCTGAGCCGAAGTCAGACGCTTAACCCACTGAGCCACCCAAGCGCCCATTTTTGCCTTTCAAGTTCCATTAGTTATCTCTGGGACATAGTCTTAGACAATTATATTCACTTTGATTCTCAGCACTCGTATTACGAAAATATCTCTAAAAATATTCCATCATTCTATGAAATAATAGGTCATGAGGCAGAAGTAAAATGCTTTGTTCTTGGGAATCGATACATACAACAATGATTTTTCTTTTTATGACAGTTACTTTTATTACTCGATATGTACCTTCTGAAAGTGATTTACCTTTAGACAATACCACTATCCAATATTTAAGTATTATGATGCAACAGTGTTCTTAGAGGAGCAAAATGGGGTAGGGGAGTATTTGTAAGATACTCTCAGAAGGTAGAGCCAATCTACAAGAAAACTCACATTTATATTTTTGTGGTGTTTCGGCCATAGCCTGGGGGTCTGGAGACTTTTCTAGAAGTCTTCTTTTCTGTGAGTTTCTGCAGGACTTGGTTTTGCACGTGTCAAAGAATGTCAATGCTCCCTTTTGCTCAGTCTCATTGCTTCCGACTTATTTAGTCAGATGGCTCTTGGGCACATCCAGTAAAAAGCCAACCACAAAAATGAGCAGTTGCTGTTTATAAACTCCACACGTTGTTATATAATCCAGATGACAGCACAAGTGTGAAATGCTGTTAATATTCCGCTTTAACCACAGTTTCAACACTTGTAGACAGCAAATGTGTTGCTGGGGTGTCCAGTTTTATGTTACGAAAAGTCCTCATGGAAATGGAAACTTTATGAGCTGGGTCTATCGCACTGAAACTTTATTGTGCCTGTTACATGCTGTGGTACCAAGGGACAGTGAATTAGACCCTTATGAAGAGCCAGAGTCAGTTTTCCACAAAGCTCTTGGTTGGTCCTGCTATTATTCAGTGCTCTGAAGTATTTACCTATGTGACGGGTTTTTTTTGTTGTTGTTTTTTTTTATGGCATAGTTTTGTCTTCAAACTACAAAGCTGGATATATCTGCTCCTGGGTCATTTGAGGAGCTAACTTTCATCTCTCAAGGAACATAGCACCATAGCTAGAAAAGTCATTTAAATAGGGCAGGAAAAATAAACAAAATAAAACTCATTAAACACCTTATTAAGTCTCATACTCCCAGCACCTCCATCTCTGTATTTATCCATAGCTGGTATAACTTTATCAGCTAGACATGTCTTTGGATCCAAGCAACAACAAGAAATTTTGACTAATAGTGGTTTTCTCATGTAACAAGAAACTGGGGAGGTAGTGCTAGTTCAATGGTTCAATTATGACGAGGTTCAACTATATTTTACTTGGCTTTTTCTCTCACAGACTCTCATGATATCTGTAGCTCCAAACCTCATTTCTGTATTCAAGTTAAGAAGGTGGAAAGAAGCAACCATGACTTTCTTTTTTTATCAGGAAATCAAAGTCTTATTTTGGAAATCCCCCCCAAGATTCTTATTTTTTCTGTATTCTATATTTTTTCTATATTCTGTATTTGTTCTGTGTTCTTCTTATATTTCACAGGCTAAAATTTAAATCAGAGGTTCTCTAGTAGCAAGGGAAATAGAGCAGAAGATGTTAATAGTTGGACTTAACTGTTAATGGTTAATCATCCAGGAGTGAGCACATCACAGGTTCTGTTGGCAACGAAGGAACGAAGGTACTCTGGGCACTGGGCAGGCAGGGGACATTGTCAGCCAAAATGCCCTTCAGGGCCAACTCTAGTCTCTTCTCTGATCCCACTAATTTCCCCCATCTCTGTTTCTCCTCCTTGCTTTTATTTATCTAACCTGGCCAATTCCTTTCTCAGAGATTCTAAAAGTAGTGTTCAGGCCAAAAAGTTAATGCTAAATGAATAATTTATAAAAAATTATACACATTCAAGCGTAGGAGAGGATTGCAGAATAGCCAAGTGACTTTTAGGAGAAGGGGCTTTGGATTCAGGTTGAATCATGTTTGAGTCCTGGCTCAGTCCTTATCTCTGACCACAAGTGTGGTAGGTTGTGCTTTCTTAAATCTCAGTTTTATCTTGAAAGCAATAAAAATAATTCCCAATTCGGAAAGTGGTTTTGAGGATTAAATGCATATAAAATGCTTGTCAAAGTGCCTGCCCATGGTGAAATATTCAGTGAATGTTAGCTATAGTGGAATGGTCATTGGTTAAGACTGGAGGACTATTTTGATGTCACCATTTTATATAAATTTTTTTAAAAAATACATAGAATTAGATATGTCACTTTAGAGCTCTATGAAATGCTTTAGGTTGTTGTTCTTCAAATAAACTTTTTAGTTTGTTGATTTAACACGCATGCTAGGCATCATAGAAGCCCAAGGCCAGATGTTGGAGATTCAACGATGTAATGGCTGATAAGTTTAACAGTTGAAAATAATACACATAAATCATATATACATACATACGTTGATACATAACGCAGTTCATTTGGGTGTTCATTACATTAGGGTGATTCAGTGTGATCTGAGATCAAATGGCTCCATTCACAACCCAATTTCACATCCAGTGTTGTATAGATAAATGGAAGTGAAGTACTTGGAATATATGCCTGGCACATCGTAACCAATTAAAAAATGTTATATATGTTATTTTGTATGCACTATTTTCTGTTTGCACATGCTGCAAATGTTTAATCTCCATCCATGTAAGTTGGTGTTCTAGAATTATAGGTTATTAGCCCTAGAGTTTAGTATATGTGCTGCCAAAGTGAGCACAGCTCTAGCGGTTAATAACAGATGTCAGAAACCCTTCATATCGGAATGAATACAAGGAATGAGAATAAAAGTGATCATATAAATAACTAATGTCATACAAAGTTCTTGATGCACATTATTTCATTGAATGCTGACAACAGTTGTGTGAGATGAGTTCTATTATTCTCCAGTTTAGGTGTGAGAAAACCCATCTTTGAAATGAATGTACAGTTTGTCTAGCATTGCATATCTCTCAAGTATTTTAAATAGAATGTAAGCCCAGGTCTATGCCATCCCAGCATCCAAGATCTTATTTCTCATGATATTCTGCCTCTACTAATCATTGTTTACTAATTACTTCAAGCATTAATATTTGTTCAATAAATGAATACATAAAATGAAACCTAGGTAGAATGTTTCTATTGGAAGGTATTCCTTCCTGGTCACTATTTTACTAAAGCTATGAAATCATGTTGCTTTTATTTTTACAAGACCCAAGGCAGCAGGCACCAATGAGCACTTCTTTAGTAAGATTGCTTATTTTCTAAGGTGAACTTGATTCTCCCACTTATCTTTTATCTCCCCATTTTAAGTTCACAGTATAAGTAACAGGAGTTCTTATTAACTATTTAACAATATGAAAAAAATAGGTTTAATAAAAGGAAACCATGTCTTACACATTGATCAACTCTCTTTGAGACTTGCTGCATTCTGAATGCTTCTATGTTCTCTCCCTTAAAATGTCCAGTGATTTCACTGTCCGCCCATCCTCCTGAAGGGAAAGGGAAAGACTAATTATGATGGCGACACAAATGATAGTCCAGTTTACATCAATTGTGCTTCCCTGGAAACTTAACCGACTTCAATTAACTGGAGGGAGAATTAAGAAAAAATTTCTTAAGACATTTGTGATGCAGCTAAGGAATCCATGCTTTTAGTGTTTACAACCCATAAAAACGGGAAGTTATAGAGTCACATATGGCTCTACCAAACTCACCACATAAATAGCTCCCAACTCCATATATCCATTTCATTTTCCTATGAACACCTAGAAGTCCAGCATGACCAAAACCAAACCTTCCACCTATTCCCCAACCTCCTACCCCCCACACAAATGGTTTCCTTCTCTAAGGTGCCCAATCAGTGAGTGGCCTATCTACCCAACCCATTTCCCAAGTCAGATATCTGAAAGGTGCCCTCGATTCCATTCTCCCTGTCTTCCTGTACCTATCCAAGTCTTGAAAAATCTGAAATTAGCAATTCTCCAGTCTCTTTTCTTGCTATCCACTGGCACTGCTTTAATGCAGGGCACTATTCTTTTGTCAATATCACTTGAATTACTGGAATGGCTTATTGGCTGCAGTGTTGAGTGTCCCTCACTAAACCATTCTGTATGTCCCAGCAGGGTGATTGATCTTTGGTTAAACAAGGCAGATACTACTGCTTGTCTGCTTATAAGTCTTCATGGATTTCCCTTGACTTTAGGAAGAATTCCGAATTTGTTAGAGAGGATTTCACTCTACCAACCCAACTCTGCTTCTCTTCTTTTCCTTCCCCCGAAGCATGCTCCAGTCAGGATAAATGCTGCCTGGCCTTTCCAGAGAACTCTGGTCTTCATCACTCTCGGTAGTCTGCACATAATATCCTTGCTTCCTGGAAACATTTGCTTCCCTTCACGTCAATGTTGAGCAAGTAATTCCTCACATTTCAGCTTAGAAACTATTTGCTCTTGGAAGCCTTTTGATTTGGAGGACTGGGTCACATTCTTTTCTCTGTAATACCCTTATCTCACTGCTTACTTGAACTGTTCAATGATCTCTTTGAAGAACTGTGTATGGATTCTGCCTCTGTGGTCTATTCTAGAGCCCAGCGTACAATAATTTTTCCGTAAGTACTTGCTGAAGAAACGGCATGCTAACTGCAAGAAGGAAAATGAGCTCATTAGCTGAAATACTTCAGGTATAATTTGCCTTAGCTATCCTGATAAAGCCTGAGTGGGGATGTGTGTAGGTGTGTGCAATACATATGTGTTTAGCTTGAGTGATTAGAGTTATTACTATTCATCTTTCCTTTTCTCAGCCTGGAGAGATGAATCAGACTTACTCAGAGGCCAGAGGACTCAGAGCAACTTTTGGCTCTAGAGCCATTCAGACCACTTGTATTGGTTTTCTACTGCTATGTGACAGGTTACTACAAAATCAGTGGGTTAACACAACTCCATTAATTAGTTCACATTCTCAGGGCACCTGGGTGGCTCAGTCGGTTAAGCGTCCAACTTTGGCTCAGGTCATGATCTCACAGTTCATGGGTTCGAGCCCTGGGTCAGGCTCTGTGCTGACAGCTCAGAGCCTGGAGCCTGCTTCAGATTCTGTGTCTCCCTCTCTCTCTGACCCTCTCCTGCTCTCTCTCTCTCTCTCAGAAATAAATAAAACATTTAAAAAAAGTAATTAGCTCACATTGTCTAGGTCAGAAGTCCACCATGACAGAGCCGGTTCCTCTGCCCAGGGTACCACAGTATTGAGATTAAGATATCAGCTACACTGAATTTTCATCTCCAGGATCTAGGAAAAAAAATTCTCTTCTAATCTTATTCTTGCTATTGGCAAAATTCAGCTCCTTGTGATTGTAGGACTTAGGTTTTTTTTCTGGCTCTCAGCTTCCAATGGCCTGTTTCATTCTTTGCTCTATTCCCCCTTTCATCCTCTAACCAGCAATGGTGTGTGAAATCATTTGTGTGCTTTGAATCTCTGACTTTCTCTTTTACTGCAAGCTGGAGAAAACCTGAGTGGCTCAGTTGGTTGAGCATCTGACTCTTGATTTCAGCTCAGGTCATGATCCCAGGGTCATGCAGTTAAGCCCTGCATCAGGCTCCACACTGAGTATGGAGCCTGCTTAAGATTCTCTCTCTCTCTCTCTCTCTCCCCTCTCTCTCCCCCTCCCTCCCTCCCTTCCTCCCCTTCTCTCCCTCCCTCTGCCCCTCTCTCTGGCTCATATGTGCTCTCTTTCTCTAAAGGAAAAGGAAAAAAAAAAACTAAGGAAGGAAGGAAGGAAGAAAGAAGGGAGAAAAAAGGAAGAAAGAACCAGAGTATCTACAGCAAAATTTGGTGAGAATTGGGTTTGGGTGGAGGGAAACATGATCTAATTTTTGAAGGAAGACATAGCTTCCTGGTATCACACTTGACCCTGCGCACGTGAAACTTGTCAGATGCGAACATGAATCACATTTTAGTTTCAGCTTCACATTTCATGGCTTCCTTGCTCACTTGGCCCTGGACACGTGTTTTACAAAATGCCTCATCTTTTCCCATTTTCATCACTATTATCATTATCACCATCATTTTTTATCACTACCATTAATGGACAACTTATTCTGTACCAATGTGTTATGTGTTATGAGTCTTATGTCATTGAATGCCTTCAAAAAGTCTTATGTAGTTACTGCTCTGCCCATTCAGCAAATAAGTAAGCTGAGGCCCTGGGTATCTGATGCTAAAGATCGTTTGTTTTATCTTGATATTTCCTGTGTTTTTTGAGAATGTTATGAGGGAGATTCATTCAGGAGCATGTGTGGGGAGCATAAGTATTAGAACTCTGTTCTTTGGACCTCCTAGCTCACCCATCAACCCTTCATAGGCAGAGCCAGTAACTGAAGACATCCCACCCATCTTCTGAGAAAGTGGCTCTTATGGGCAAATGACACGTTCCTCATTTATTTTGTTATTAGTTCATTGTGAACTAAGTGACCAAATGATCTCAATAAAATTGGCCTCTAAATACTGAATTGTAAACTTGTATGAATCAGGATCATGTGTCCTGTAAGACTTTTTTCTTCCTTTTATTAATTGAGTTCCACTTAAACATGCTCAGTGAAATGAGACAAAAGGATGCTCTGTTTCAACAGTTAGTCAGACCCAGCTGCTATGAAAATAATATGTTTGAGAAAATTGACTTGACATTTGATGGCCTTACGATTCTTTTAACAGGATATAATCAACTCATTAGGAAGAAACAGAAGCCTTCCTTGTATAGCCACATATTTCTGGGCATGACCGCATTCCCTTGGAGTGGGGTGGGTGAGTGTTCAGGGCGTGTTGGGCTTCAGAGCCTTGGGGACAGCACTCAAAATGACCCAATCTACTTTCTCTTCCTCTGTTCACTGCTCTTGATCTGATGAATGGGAAACGCTACTTTCTTAAGCCAACAATTTCTTCTTCTTTTTTTTCCCCTCCTTTTCCTTCCCTGAAGTCTAAATTTATAACAAGGGCTTGGATTTTAAAAGATTCTCTCAGCCTTCCTTCTGCTCAGGAACAGCTGGGACAGCTCTCTTGGGAAAGTGATTAGAAGCAGGAAGTGGCGATTGCAATTCCTGATTTCAGTTCCCAGGCCAGTCCTGAGTTCTCTGTGGGACCCTGAAGGGCTCATCTCAACCCTTTGCTTCCCTCCTGCTTAAAACTCCTGGTTGTTTGTCTGTTTTTCCCAAACAAGTGATGTGGGGGAGGGGAAAGAGAATCATCTGTAGAGTCTAAATGCCAGCTCCCTAGGTCCTAGGGAGTGCTCAGACTTCTGTAGGCCACATTTCCACATCTGTAAAATAGAACCACCAATGGCCCCCTTGAAAAGATATTGTGAGTGTCAGAGGCGGCCCCATATAGAAAATTGCTACAGAGTTCTTGGCATGAATTCTATACTAGATTCTTTTGCCTAGAACTGTCTGTAATTTCTTTAAGTCTTCCTATTCCGTCAGTCAGTAAATATATGCTTGACATTATGTTTTTTTAAATGACCTCTTAAGAAAATAATCATGTTAAATATTCCTTATAATGATGATGATTTATATGCATTTCATGATTTTCAGCTTACAAAGTTTAGTATTAAGGCTGTTTTCTTTTAATTGTTCTGATTTGCTGCATTATAACCTCCATCAGAAGAGGAGCTCTGTCTTTCTTATCATCAGTATATCCTGAGTATCTAAAAGAGTTCCCAGTACATAGAACTGGGTATTCTAAATGAGTGAACTTAGCAATTAACTAATTGTCATTCCAAATATTTCCAGTGTCTATGCTTGACTTCCTTCTGTGCACTTTATATCAGGGATCTGCACACTACAGCCCTGGGGGTGAAATACTGTGGGTTTTTGTAAATAAAGTTTTATTTAAGCACAGCCGTGCCCATCTATTACATATGGTCTGTGGCTGCTTTTGCTTTACAATAGCAGAATTGAACAGG
Organism: Crocuta crocuta; assembly: GCF_008692635.1. NCBI lineage: Eukaryota > Metazoa > Chordata > Mammalia > Carnivora > Hyaenidae > Crocuta > Crocuta crocuta. The sequence goes on along the minus strand of NW_027551562.1, from coordinate 4,497 downwards.
TGTGACAGAGACTATATAGATCACAACATGCAAAATATTACTGTCTCACAGTTCACAAAAAAGTTTGTCGACCTCTGCATTTACCAGGCATAGAGTGATATTTCCAAAATGCAAATCTAATTATTTTACTATCCCTGCTTAAAACTCTCAATGAATGACTCCTAATCGCCCTTGCAAAGAAGTCTAGGATTAATCTGCTATCAAGTTCATGATCTGAATCCTGTCAGTCTCTGCAGAGTCATCACTTGCTATTCTTCTTGCAAACCACACATTCTTCCAATCTGTCAAAGGTACCAGGCATTTGTATAAGCTACTCCCTGTGCTCAGAACACTGCCTTCCCATTTCTGCTTGGTAACCTCTATTCATCCTTCTTGAATTTGCTTACATGACATTTCATCTAGAATGCTTTCTCTGAAGTTTTCAAGCTAGGTCTGTGGTCCACTTGCATCTTGTACTTTTCCTGTTTGTTGCACCACTGATCAGCACTTTGTGAATGATGAAACCCAAGTTCTTAGGGATTGATTTGATCACTGTAACCTAAGTGGAGAGGTTGGGATTTGCACCGAGATCTGTCTGTGTCTAATGGTTGCTTTCTTTCTGCTACCCTTTGCCTCTGATTAAGTAATATATAAAATATTATTCACAGCACATGGGGTCATTGCAGGATGGTGCAGAGACTAAACTGAATCATGTCCTTGTAATTTTCCTACAAATGCTCAGGTCCAGCCACAGACAGAGTGAAAATGTAGCAGCAAAAGGCATCTGACAGTTGCTTTGGGTAGAAAGTCCTGAGAGTTATAGATGTAGAAGTTATCTATCATATAAGTTCTGACTATACAAGTGCAGCGTGTTGTCCGCTGTACAAGTTATCTACTTCCACATAACACATTGCCCCGATACGTAGTGGCCTCAGACAACAAACATTTATCATGTCACAGCTCTGTGGATCAGGAGTCAGCATGGTTCATTTGGGCACCTCTGGCTCAGGCTAAGTCAAGTTGCGAAGTTGTTGACTGAAACTATGGTTTCATGGGAAAGCTTGTCTGGGGAGAAGTCAGCTTCTAGGTTTGCTCAGTAATTATTGGCAGATCTCATTTGCTTGCTATGTGGTCTCTCTACAGAGCTCCCTCACATCATGGCATCTGGCTTTCACCAAGACAAGCGATCTGACAGGGTGTGGAACTCCCAACATGGAAGTCACTGTCTTTCTATAAGCTTCTTTCAAAAGTGACACTGCCTCATTTTTGTCATGTTCTGTTCATTTGACATGAATCCATAAACCTGGCCCAAACTTAAGGAGAAGGAATTATACAAGACATGAATACTGGGAAGTGGGGATCTCTGGTGGCCATTTTAGAACTTGCTTGAAAACCTCAACAAAATCCGGCTTCTGCTAGGAGAGATAGATGTTGGGCAGGTGACTGGTAGCATCTTCTAAAGCAATCTAAATCCTAACTTATGTAGTTCATGTAACTAGATAATAGGGTAAGAAAATGAGTAGCACTTTTAATGCCAAAAACTATAAGAAGAAGGTGCCAAGGTATACCATTTGATTCCCTAAAATAAATATGTCCAAATCTCAACAATAGAAATTCTGACCTAAAAACACTAAGTTAATCAATGCTTGAAACGTAATTTCTTCTAAAAAAAAATCGCTTAATTCTTATACTTCTATCCATTAAATGTTGATGTTCCTTAAGAATTTTGACTTCAAGTTTTTTTCATTCTAGCATGTAGCCAATTACTTCAATACAGATTCTCTGAATAAATAAATTAGTCTTATTCACTTTCTTGGCTTTTACCTTCTATATGTAAACAGAAAATAATAGAACATAAATATCCTGCCTGGAGATATTTCTTGTGCTCCAGACCCATTTATCTTTTAATTATCTACCATATCTACATATGGAGGTTCCATATACTTTTTACATTGATTGATCTTTCCATATTCCTGTATTTCCTATCTCAGTGATTTCCAAAGTAGAGACATGGAAACCATGTTTGATTCATTTTTTTTTCCCTCCCTGCCTCCCCCTCTTCCAATGTCCTTCTATTTCCATTACATTAATGTTCACTGAATATGGACATTCTGTTATTTCACAATTATTCATTGAACACTTGGTATATCTTAGCTACTGTGGTGCTTCACTACTACTAGTAGTGTCTTCATTTATGCTCTTGTTACACTTTATCTGTAATAATAGTATTTTTTTTGTAAGTGACTGGGCAATTTAAAAGACTCAGAACAGTTAAGTAAAGATTAGTTGACAAGAGAATCAATCAGACTAGATCGGTCTCTTCATTTTTTATCATAGGTTGACATCTTTGATTTATAACTAGAACTACATTTGATTGTACTTACATGGAATTTGTACTAAGGGGAAAAAATATTATACAGACCATGAGAGAGAAAGTTAAAATATAGCTAGTGCTTTACAGTGATTGAAATGAAGTGCTTACTCAAACAGAGTATTTTCTACTAGTTACAAGCACCAAAACAGCCAGATGAATTGGTATAGATTTCCACCTATCCAGTCCTACAACATCTATTACTTTGTTTGCAGTAGATCAATACTGGGGTTATTCTTTCCTCTGAGCTATGGGGGAAATACTCACTTCTATTCTCTCTAGGCTTAAAAATAAGGTAGGTGCTCAGGGACTTTATGTCAAAAGTAATACAAGTGTCTAGAAATAGCCATGTGTTGTGAATTAGGAGCATGATATAGTAGTAGATTGCCTTACTATGAATAACAAGACCCATTACCATCTTTTGGTGGGGTGGTCACTGACCATGAACAAGTCATGTAAGCTCTTTGAGCCTCTCTAAACTGAAGATAACTACCTGACTTCTTTACAAGATTATTCTGAAGATTATACAAAATAATACATGTGAGGAGGAGGAGGAGTCAACATGGCATAAAAGTAGGGGGGCCTGAAATTCCCTCATTCCTCAAACACAGCAGTATTGCGGCCAGAAGACTTGCAAATCCAGGAATCTGGGCTGCAGAGTGACAGTAACATCTCCAGGGGCCCACAGGGACAGCTTGGCGGGACAGAGATGTATGTTTGCAAATTGGGAGATAGAAAACGTGCAGCTTAGGCACAGACCAAAGGGGCAGCCCCTTTGGTAGAGAGACAAAAGGAAGAGAAAGAGAGGCGATGGAAGTGTGGGATTGTATTTGGACAAGAGAAGAACCTCTTGTAAACAGCCTTGGGCATGATGATCCAAGGATGGTGTGACTTTCTCTGGACCTTAGCTGCCCTGGGGGAGGGGGTGGGGAGCCAGCCCCAGGCTCTGTAGCTAACTCAGAGGCACACTGGGAGAGCATTTCCCTCCCTTAGGTGCTGTGGGAGGAAGGTATATAGCCACTCCAAAGACAGAAGACCCTGCAGGCACCAGCCAGAGGCCTTTTGTCAGCTGGGCAGAGTGGCACTGCCCTAGAACCAGGGCATATGGAGTGGGATCCGTTTGTTTTTTTAATAGTTTATTGTCAAGTTGGTTTCCATAGAACACCCAGTGCTCATCCCAACAAGTGCCCTCCCCCATGCCCATCCCCCCCTTCCACTACCCCCCCCCCCCATCAGGCCTCAGTTTGTTCTCAGCATTCAAGAGTCTCTCATG
>NW_027551562.1:0-367 GCF_008692635.1 Crocuta crocuta | reverse complement strand
ACTCTGACCAGCGTGAGGTGGTATCTCAGTGTGGTTTTGATGTGTATTTCCCTGATGATGAGGGACGCTGAGCATCGTTTCAAGTGTCTGTTGGCTATCTGGATGTCCTCTTTGGAGAAGTATCTGTTCATGTCTTCTGCCCATTTCTTCACTGGATTATTTGGTTTTCAGATGTGAAGTTTGGTGAGTTCCTTATAGATTTTGGATACTAGCCCTTTATCTGATATGTCATTTGCAACTATCTTTTCCCATTCTGTCAGATGCCTATTAGCTTTTTGTTTTTTGTTTTTTTTTTCACAGAAAAAAGTATCATATATTTTACCATATTTTTTTTTTACAAATAGTTTATTGTCAAATTAGTTTCCAC
>NW_027551561.1:10106495-10121379 GCF_008692635.1 Crocuta crocuta | reverse complement strand
GCATGGGGAACTTTGCCAGTTGCAAAATGCAGGGCCGCTACCTTAAGAGACTGCATGTAGCCCCAGTCCCAGTCCCAGGAAAAGCCTCAGACTGTTCAAGGCTAAAGCCATCCTCGGACCACCCTCAGAACAGCTAATCAAGAAAACATTCCAATGGTCTGAGTCAAGGCTGGGAACTGCAGATACAAACTAGCCAATTTCTCACTGCTTGTCTAAACCCCACGTGGGCCTTTTGAACTCACCTCACAATTGGTCATTTTCAAAGGATTCTCAAAAGTCATGATTGGGTCCCACCAAAAGTAATGAACACCCCACAGACACTGAATGGTCAAAGCTGTAATTGTAATTGGTGCTTATGTGATGATGCTACATGTAGTGTAACACCCCCATCCCTTACTCCTTAAAAACCCTGTTTGCCATTGTTCTTGGCTTCACCTTGCTGCCATGACACCGGCAGGCTGGTGAGCCCCTTCTCGAGCTTGTAATAAAGACCCTTTTGTACTTGCATCGGTGCCAGCTCCTTGGAGGTCTCTGGGACTCGTGATTCGGCCACAACAAAACAATATGGTAACTGATTTTTTCAATCCGCAGAGTGTTGTTTCCCAGATTTGAGCATCATGCACCTACTTCATTGGTCTCCCTCCGCATCTGTTTTCAGTCACGATCTACCTACTGAAAGATGACGATAGTTGAATGAGAGGTTCTCCATCGTATTCTTTCCCGGAGTTTAGTATATCACTTAGAGCTCACACTTAAATGCATGTGTTTTCACCCATTACTAACAGTGAAACAATACGATAACTGAATGCTTCATTCCACAGTGATGTTTCCCAGATTCGAGCACCATGAACCTCCTTCTTTGGTCTCCACGTCTTTTTTCACTCACAATCTACCTAGTGAAAGATGACGGTAGTTGAATGGGAGTTTCACCACAGTGTTTTTTCTCAGTGTAGAGCATAATACACTGAACTCCTACTTAAATTCCAGTGTTTTCAAATGTTACTAATTGAAACCATATGGTAACTGAATGCTGCAATGCGCACAGTGTTGTTTCCCAGAGTCGAGCACCCTGCACTTCCTTCTTTGGTCTTGGCATCTGTTTTGGTCACGATCTACCTAGTAAAAGATGACGGTAGTTAAATGAGGGGTTCAGCAGTGTTCTTTCTTGGTGTGCAGTGTATCACACAGAGCTTAGACTGCCATGCATGTGTTTTCATCATTACTAACTTAGTGAGACCATATGGGAACGGAATGCTGCATTCTGCACGGTGTGTTTTCCCTGAGTCGAGCACCCTGCCCTTCATTCAATGGTATCAGCACCTGTTTTCAAGCACAGCTTCCAGGAAAATCATGATGGTAGATGAATGATGCCTTCCATGCAGTGTTCTTTTCCAGAGTTCAGTAGATCACACTGACATACTTCCCCGTATGTGTTTTCACACATGAATAACCTAGCAAAACAGTATGGTAACCGAATGTTGCATTCCGTAGTGTTGGTTCCCAGAGCCGAGCACCCTGCACTTCCTTCATTGGTGTCGGCATCTGTTTTCAATCGCTACCCACGTAGTCAAGCATGATGGCAGTTGTAGGAGGCGTTCCACACAATGATTTTTCGCAGACTGGCATACACAGCATTCATCTTCCACTTCCAGTCCTGCCTTTCCACCCATTTCTAAACAGGGAAACAAGATGGTCACTGAGACATTCCCTCTGGCATGTGTTTTCTCTTAGAGTTGAGCACACTGCACTTCCCACATTGGTCTCAGAATGTGTTTTCAATCATTATCACTCTAGCGAAACATGTCGGTGGCTGTTTGATGGGTTCCCCATCGTGTTAGTTCAAAGAGTTTAGTATATTACACTGAGATTATCCTTCCATGCATGTGTTTTTAAACATTACTAACTTAATGAAACAATACAGTAACTGAATAATGCTGCATTCCACAGTGTTGTTTCCCAGTGTCAAGCACCATGCACCTCCTTCATTGGTTTCCTCATCTGTTTTCAGTCACTATGGACCTAATGAAAGATGTCGGTAGTTGATTGAGGGATTCCCCACATTGTTCTTTCTCGGAGTTGAGTATATCACACTAAGCTCATACTTCAATGTATTTTTCAAACATTACTACCCTAGTGAAACAATACGATAACTGAATGCTGCATTCTGCACGGTGTTGTTTCCCACATTTGGCCACCATGCACCTCCTTCACTGGTCTCTCCATCTGTTTTCAGTTTCTATGTACCTAGCAGAAGATGACGTTAGTTAAATGAGGGGTTCCCCACATTGTTCTTTCTCAGAGTTGAGTATATCACACTGAGCTCCTAGTTAAATGCATGTGTTTTGAAACATTACTAACTTAGTGAAACAATAAGATAATAGAAAGCTGCATTCTGCACAGTGTTGTTTCCCAATTTGGCCACCATGCACCTCCTTCACTGGTCTCTGCATCTATTTTCAGTCACCATCTACCTAGTGAAGATGATGGTAGATGACTAAGGGGTTCTGCACCATGTTCTTTCTAGGAGTTGAGTATATCACACTGAGCTCCTACTTAAATGCCTGTGTTTTCAAACATTACTAAGATAGCGAAACAATATGATAACTAAATGCTGCATTCCACGGTGTTGTTTCCCAGAGCTGAGCACTTTGCACTTCCTTCATTGGTCTCAGTATCTGTTTTCAATCACTACCAATCTAGTAAATCATGATGATAGTTGAATGATGCGTTGCACAGAGTGTTTTTTCACAGACTTGAGTATATAGCATTTCTTACCCTTCTAGTCCTGTGTATTCACACATTTCTAAAGAGGGAAACAAGATTTTCACTGAGACCTTCCCTCTGTGTTGTGTTTTCTCTGAGAAAACTGCGCTTCCCTCATTGTTCTCACAATGTGTTTTCAATCACTATCACCCTAATGAAACATGACAGTGGTTGTATGATGGGTTCTCCACCGTGTTTGTTCAAAGAGTTTATATTACACTGAGCTTATCCTTCCATGCAATGTTTTCAAACATTACCAAGTTAGTGAAACAATTAGGTAACTGCATGGTGCATTCCGCACAGTGTTGTTTTCCAGAGTCAAGCATCTGCAATTTTTCAGTGGTCTCCGCATCTCTTTTCAGTAACGATCTACCTAGTTAAAGATGTCGGTAGTTGAATGAGGGGTTCACCACAGTGCCGGAGGCCGCGCCGGCTCCGACAGGTCCAGGGGTCCCTGAAGGATGGACGGTGTCGGCGAAAGAGAATGAGAGAGCCCCGAGATTCTTTCTGATCACCAGGCAGGCATCTCTGTCCTGTCGGTTTTGGTGTCTTTATTTAAAGGTTCAACAACCATATGAGGTCAGAGAAAAGAAATTTCTTACAATGAGAGGTCTTTTGTGATATCAATTGCAGAATTATCCCAGTCATGGTGAATTTACAACCAAGGAAATAACAGGATGCTCTTAGTGAAAGACAGGATAACATATAGGTTAGGTTGTATATAGATAAGCTAGGAGTCATTCTGTCTGGCTCTCAAGAGGATGAATGTTTCTGAATTGGTTTGTGTGTGGAGGTCCTCATGGGGGCCCTAAATGTGTCCATCTTGGCACCTGGGTTTATGTTTTAGCTACTCTTATCTATCCTCATCCCAGTTGCCAGTGTAAGGGAGGGTGTTTGTGGAATGTAGGCCTTGAGGAAGGGACTGCCATACATCACCAATTAGTAAGTTATGTTCTGTACTTATCTGTACTTTAACTATAAATTAGGCTCTTCTGATATGGGACCAGGCTCAATAGTAACTCTTGTGTTCTTAACCCCCTTTATTATCTAAGTCTTGGATCTGCAAGGCCCATAGGAAGAGCCTTTTGACAATCGCCCATAGAGCTTTCATCTAAAGTCTCTTTCGTAAAGGCAGGAATCTGCTTTTCCTTATGAGGTATCTGTATTCAGAATATGGGTCTGATATGGAATATTGGGAGGCCTGGTCAATACCAGCAGGCTTATATCCAACATGAGCTAATGGTAGCAGAAGGAGATACCAGTTTTCATTTCTCATGGGAGGAGCTGCAAACATTGTCACTTCCTTGCCGTGATTGCCATCCAGAGAGGCCGGCGCGGCTCCCGGCACCACAGTGTTCTTTCTCGTTGTGGACTATATCACACTGAGCTTATGCATGTGTTTTCAAATATTACTAACTTAGTGAAACCACATGGTAACTGAATGCTGTATTCCCCAGAGTGTTGTTTCAGAGTTGAGCAGTCTCCACTACCTTCATTGGTTTCAGTACCTGTTTTCAGTCAGTACCTACCTAGTGACCATGACAGTAGTTGAATGAGCAGTTCCCCATAGCGTTCTTTTTCGGAGTTGAGGATATCACACTGAGGTTATGAGATGAGTATACGGCACTGAGTTTGTACTTTCTTGCATCTGTTTTCATACATTACTTTATGAAACAATATGGTAACTGAATGCTGCATTCTGTACAGTGTTCTTCCCAGAGTCGAGCACCCTGAACTTCATTCATTCTTTTCAGCACCTGTTTTCAAGCACGCCAACCTAGGAAATCGTGATGGTAGTTGAATGATGCATTCCAGACAGTGTCCTTTCTCTGAGTGAGGATATCACACTGAGCTTATACTTCCATGCATGTGTTTTCAGATGTTCTGAACTTTGTGAAACAATATGGTAACTGTATGTTGTATTACTCACAGTATTGTTTCCCAGAGTCGAGCACCCTGCACTTCCTTCATTGGTCTCAGCATCTGTTTTCAATCACTACCCACTTATGAAATCATGATGGTAGTTGAGTGATGCGTTCCACACAGTGTTCTTTCACAGACATGAGTCTATAACATTCATCTTACGCTTCCAGGCCTGAGTTATCACACATTACTAAAAAGTGAAACAAGATGGTACTGAGTTCTTCACTCTGTGTATTGTTTTTTCTGATAGTTGGGCATACTTCCCTTCCCACATAGGTCTCAGAATGTGTTTTCAATCATATCAACCTCGTAAAACATGAGTGTAGGTGTATGATATATCTCCACAGTGTTGTTTTAAAGAGTTTAGTAATCACACTTGCTTATACTTCAATGCATGTGTTTTCAAACATCTAACTTAGTGAAAGAACATGGTAACTGAATGCTTCATTCTGCACAGTGTTCTTTCACATAGTCGAGCAGCCTGAACTTCCTTCATTTGTCTCAGCATCTGTTTTCAGTCAGTATCTACCTAGTGAACGTGAGAATAGTGGAATGAGGAGTTCCCACATCTTCTTTCTCAGAGTTGAGTATATCACACTTGCTTATACTTCAATATAGGTTTTATCAAACATTACTAACTTAGTGCAACAGCATGGTAACTGAATGCTGCATTCCACAGTGTTGTTTCCCAGAGTCGTGCACCATTCACTTACTTCATTAGTCTCAGCATCTGTTTTCAGTCTTTATCTACCTAGTGAAAGATGACGGTAGTTGAATTAGGGGTTTCCCTCAGTGTTCATTCTCGGTTTGAGTATCTCATATTGAGCTTTAGTTGCATGCATGTGTTTTCAAACATTACTAACTTAGTGAAACAATATGGTAACTGAGTGCTGCATTCCGAAGTGTTGTTTCCCAGATTCGAGAACCCTGCATTTCCTTCATTGGACTCAGCATCTGTTTTCAGTTACTAATTTCTAGTGGAAGATGGCCGTAGTTGAATAAGGGGTTCCCCACCGTGTTCTTTCTCACAGATGACTATATGACACTGAGTTTATCCTTCCTTTTATCTATTTTCAAACATCACTTAATGAAACAATATGGTAACTGAATGCTGTATTCCGCACAGTGTTGTTTCACAGAGATGAGCACAGTGCACTTCCTTCATTGCTCTCAGTATCTGTTTTCAGTCACTATCTACCTAGTGAAAGTGATGGTAGTTGAATGAGGGGGTTCCCCACAGTGTTTGTTCTCGGAGTCGAGTATATCACACTGAGCGTATACTTCCATGTATATGTTTTCAAATATTACTAACTTAGCGCAAGAACCAGGTAACTGAATGCTGCATTCCACACAGTGTTATGTCACAGTGTTGAGCCATCTGCGCTGCCCTCATATGTCTCTGGATGTTTATTCTAACACTACTAGCATAGTGAAACAAGACCTTAGTTGAATGAGGTGTTGCCATCAGTGTTCATGCACCGAGTTGAGTATGTAACACTTAACTGAAACTTCCATGCATGTGTTTTCCAAGAGTACCAACGTAGTGAAAGGACCTGGTAAAGGAATCTTGCATTCCTCAAACCGTGATTTCTGATTGAGCACAGTGCACTTCCCACATTGATATCCACAACTTTATTCCATTGCTACGAACACAGTGAATCATGACCTTAGTTGAATGAGGCCTGCCCCACAGTGTTCCTCCACAAGTGGAGAATATAACACTTACCTTATTCTTCCACGCAGGAGTCTTCAAATATCGCTAACATAGTGAAACAACCAGGTAACTGAATGTGCATTCCGCACGGTGTTGTTTGACAAAGTTTAGCCTTTTGCACTTACTTCCCTCATAGGTCTCCGCATGTGTATTCTAACAATACTAACATAGTGAAACAAGAACTTAGCTGAATTAGGTGTTCCCCAGTGTTCATGCACCGAGTTGAGTATGCAATACTTAACTGAAGTCCATGCATGTGTTTTCAAAGAGTACCAAAGTAGTGACAGGACATGCTATTGGAATGCTGCATTCTGCATAACTGGTTTCTCATATTGAGCATAGGGCACACATTGGTCTCCACAAATGTATACTAACACTACAAACACAGTGAATCATGACGGTAGTTGAATGAGGCCTGCCCCACAGTGCTCCTTCACAGAGTTGAGTATATAACACTTACCTTATTCTTCCACGCAGTAGTCTTCAAACATCGCTAACTTAGAGAAACAACCAGGTGACTGAACCCTGCATTCCGCATAGTGTTATGTCACAGACTTGAGCCTTCTGCCTAACCCTCATAGGTCTCCGGATGTGTATTCTAATACTACTAGCATAGTGAAACAAGAACATAGTTGAATTAGGTGTTCCCCCATGGTGTTCATGCACCGCGTTGATTATGTTACACTTAACTGAAGTTTCCATGCATGAGTTTTCCAAGAGTACTAACATAGTTAAACGACCTGGTAATGGAATGTTGCATTCCACATAGTGTGGTTTTTCAGACTGAGCACAGGGCACTTCGCACATTGGCCTCCACAACTGTGTTCTAACACTACAAACACCATGAATCATGACGTTGGTTGAGTGAGGCTTGCCCCACAGTGTTCCTTCACAGAGTTGAGTACACATCATGTAGGTTATTCTTCCACACAGGAGTCTTCAAACATCGCTAATTTAGTGAAACAACCAGGGAACTGGATGCTGCATTCCGCACAGTGTTGTTTCACAGATTTGAGTATTCTGCACTTCCCTCTTTGGTCTGTGCATGTGTATTCTAACACTGCTAGCATAGTGAAACAAGACCTTAGGTGAATGAGGCATTCCCCACAGTGTTCAAGCACCGAGTTGAGTATGTAACACTTAGCTGAAGCTCCCATGCATGTGCTTTCAAAGAGTACCAACGTAGTGAAACGACCTGGTAATGGAATGCTGCATTCTGCATAGTGTGGTTTCTCAGATTTAGCACAGTGCACTTCCACATTGGTCTCCACAAGTGTATTCTAATACTATGAACACAGTGAATGCATACGGTTCATTCATAGACTTGAGTACAGAACACTTATCTTCTATTTCCTTGCATGTATTGTGGAACACATCTAAGTTCGGGATTCAGATGGAAACTGAATACTGCATTCCGCATACTGTTCTTTCACAAAAGTCGGTAAGAAATAAAAACCCTTCCAGAATTCTTCTAAGCCTGTGTTTTCACACATTTCTCTCTTAGTGAAACATTGCAGTGACTCAATGATGCACTCCATCCAGTGTTCTTTCACTGAGCTGAGTACATAACACTTCCCAAATTTTTTTTCCACATGTGTTCCAAACATTACCAACTTTCCGAAACAAGATGATCACTGAATGATGCACTGTGCACAGGCAAAGCCAAAAACTCCCCCTCCACTCCCATGGAACTTAGTAGACATCTGTACAGAGCCCTAGTCAAATGGGTTATGATCATTTATATAGGTCTGTCTCCCTGACCTGATTATATTTACCTTTTTATCTCAACTCCAGCACAATGCTGTAGATACTCAGTAAATTAGGGTTCCCTTTCCTTTCTCTCCTTTTCCCAATATCACCCATTTTCCAGGAAGAGTTAAGCCTCTTTGGGTGGTAAGGGGAAGGAGGGGAAGAAACCCTCTAGTAATAATGACCTGTGAGTGGAGTCAAGGAGACTTGTCCCACTGGAACTCCTCAGAGCTGTTCTGGGATAGCGCTTCTTTTCTAAGAGAGAGCCTTAGATAATGCAGCCAGGTGTTCTGCCATTGACTGTAAGCCCCTTTCTCTTGGAGTGATCCAGATGTCTGTGCCCAGTCGACACATGAGCATCTGTCTGCCCCAACGAAGTCCCCTGGAGAGTTGCCCACCCCCTCGGACAGCCCTTGACTGATTTATACTCACTTGGGAGACACCATACATGCAGATATGACATCCATTGCTACAGCATTTCATTTTCAGGGGACACAATTCATCTCCTGAGCCTTTTCTGCACAACTCCCAAAGTTTCTTTGGGGCATCTCTGGACAGACTCCAGGTCTTTCTTGCCCTGCAACATACAATGGTTTCTGTGGGGTTTGGTATGGTTACTAAGGCAAGGAACTCATGCTGGAGGTCTGAAGCCCTCATGGCTGATGGGGCTCCCAACTCTTTCGGTTCTTCCTTCATGCTCCTGATGCCCCCTTCAACCTTGTTGGCAAGACACTCACTCCTAGAATCCCCATTTTACAGTCTGGCCATTGGGAGAATGTTCTCCCTGCTCCAAAGTCCACACAGTCACATCAGGCAAGAAACTTGCACCATAACCCTCTTTTTTCCACCTTGTTAGAAAATCTCTTGATCACAGGCACCCATCTCCCCACCTCATGCATACCCTACATTCATCCTGGAGCTACTCTCTGTTGGAATCCCACATCCAGGTCACAATAGCTAGAGGGAGCCCCAACTTCTAATCAGACCCAAACCTGATTTGATAAGAAGAATGAGAAATTCAGGGTGATTGTCCTTGTAGGCCATAGGAAACGGGTCTGATCAAAGCCAAATCTTCATTCTATTGCAGACGCACTGCTTGCTTCTGTGCCAAACCATACCCTGGTCAGAAGCTGGATTCTGAGTCTTCTCTTCTTTCTGGTAGGACCCCCTCCTCCCAGCAGCCTCACCTCTAAGGCAGGCCATCTCCATCCCTATAGCAACGAAAGCCACCAGAACAAAGACAGCGCCTGTCTACATGTTGCTTTTGATGTGATCCACACACAGAGCCAAGCCCCAATTTATATGGTGAGTGTCTGCGGCGCCTGAGTGGCTCAGTCGGTTAAGCATCCGACTTCAGCTCAGGTCATGATCTCATGGTTCGTGAGTTTGGGCCCCTGCTAGCCCCACCTGCCTGGGCACTGTACACAGGCCTTTCTCTTGAGGTCCATTTGCTGCCTGCCTGTGCTTCTGGGATGCCCTTTTCTGGCAGCTGCCTCTCTCCAGATCAAACCAGGACTCCAGCTTGGAAGAAATTCACACTCCTTACTAAGTCTGGTGAAGACTTTAAAAAAGATTGTTTTGAATCTTCTTTTGTCCTTTCTGCAGAGGACTTAGGATTTTAGAACACACAAGCCAAAGAGACTCATAGTTTTTGCCTGTGTCATGTTTCCCCTGAGGCAGGTGGAGGAACTGCGTGCTGTGGATGATCTGTCTGAATGAGGAAAGGGAAAAGGTGGTAAAATTAGGAAAATACCTGAAAAAATATCCAACCAGAGAATGAAACTTGGAAGGGTGTCTTCCAGCAGCCCTCCCTTATCCAGGGGAAATGTCTGTAATTTGATCTGCATTTCTGTGCATGAGTATTTGGTACTTGAAATTAGTCTCTCGGGGTGCAATGCCTTCTACACCCAGGTGGATTTCTCTGCCTCCTCCCCAATGTCTGTCCATGTTACCTTTTAAAAAACTCTACCCAGGGACACCTGGGTGGCTCAGTTGGTTAAGCATCTGACTTTGGCTCAGGTCACAATCTCACAGTTGGTGGGTTTGAGCCCTGTATCTGGTTCTGTGCTGACAGCTCAGCCTGGGGCCTGCTTTGTATTCTGTGTCTCCATCTTTCTCTACCCCTCCCTTGCTTGCACTCTGTCTCTTTCTCTCAAAAATAAGATAAACGTTAAAAATGTTGTTTAAACGCTGTACTAGGCAGCAGTAGAGTTTAGCCCAACAGTCAGTCTGGTGCATCAGCTCCTTCTGCACAATTAGGGCTTTTTCCTGGTAGATACATTGTTCTCAAAGGGACAGCATAAAATTGCTGTCTCTGTTTTGCCAATGTCCTCAGTCGTCCAAACCTTAAGGTACTTATTTAAACAAAAACAACAACAACAGCTATTGGGGGGTAACTTCTATAAAGTGTATACAACTTATAACTTGATGAGTTTTTTTAACAAAGATGTATATAATCGCATAGCTATCACCCAGATGCAGATAAAGTACATGTTCAGCTCCTCAGAAGTATCCTTCATGTTCTCTTGTGAATATCCTCCAAAAGTAACCACTATCTGACCTCTAGGACTGTCCTGATTGTCCCTGAATTTCATATAAATGGACACATATAGTATATGCTCTTACTTTTTGCTTCAAATCATGTCCGTGAAATTCCCTCATACTGTGTTTACTGGTGGTTTGCTCTTTTACATTGCTGTGTAATATTCCACTGCATGGGCTACACTATAATTACTAAAGGTGAATGCAAACTTCTCTGACTTCAAGTTTCCCTCCCAGTCAAGGCTGAAGACAGAACGTCAAAACACACTGCTTGTTTGACTTAAGCCCTGCCCTCTGCTCTTCTACTCACTCTTACGGGGGTGAAGGGGCAGGGCAGGGTTTCTAGTTTCTGTACTTGGCTACATTATATCTTTCTCCTTCTGAGAAAGCATTCATTAGCTCTGCTTTCTTTCCTGGGGCTGTCTAACAGCCCTCAGGTTTACCTGGGCGGAGCTCTAACAAGGTGAACCCTGTTGCAGAGTTTGTGTGGGGCTCCTGATTGGTCAAGGAGGTTGGAGAGAGAGGAACTGGAGGAAGTCTTGGGAGAGGCTCTGGACTTTCACAATGCTGTGGTATTGGGGTTATACCAAGTTTTAATCAGATCTCCCAATGGCTGGGGACCTAGAGCTGGAGTCTTGGTTATGTACAAGGATACCTGAAGACAGGAGTCCCTTTGGTTCTAAGTTCAAAGCAGGGCAAGCATGATTCACTTGGAAAGGGCATGGAAAGGGCCGGCTAGACTAGTAAGTGAAGCAAGCCCTGGCTGCTGGACTGGAGAATAGGACTTCACTTCGGAAGTCTCTGTCTCTAGGAGGCCCTAACCAGGGAGTACCTGACAGGCTGAATGGCCTTCCGGGGGCATCAGGTAACTCCTGGGGGTCCTAAAGCAGCAGACAGTTATTTCTGGACCCCAATTGCCAGTGGGACATACCCTACTGATACCTTCCAGGTGATACTGGGGAGGGAGGAGTTTGTCTGCAGAGGTTGGGGTGAGAGCTGGACTGTGGCAGGTGTGGATAGTTCTCTGCAAAAGTCTCTGCTTCCAGGTTTCCTCTTTCAAGTGTCCAATTCAAGCCTGACCTCTCAAGGCAGTCCCCCACAATCCATACTTACTCACTTATTTTTTAAAACTTTCCTTCTTTCAGGATGGTATGAATGAACAATAATTGTTTGCTTTTCTTTTTAAAAAAATTTTTTTTTAATGTTTTATTTATTTCTAGGAGAGAGAGACAGCGTGAGCAGGGGAAGGTCAGAGAGAGAGGAAGTGACAGACTCTGAAACAGGCTCCAGGCTCCAAGCTGGCAGTCAGCACAGAGCCCGACGTGGGGCTCGAACCCACGAACCGTGAGATCATGACCTAAGCGAAAGTCGGACGCTTAACCGACTAAGCCACCGAGGCACCCCAATTGTTTGCTTTTCAAAACCAAATGCGTGGCCCCAAAATTGAAGCATCAATAGATAGATGGCTGGCACATAACAAGTCTATATGACCCTGGTGAGGGATGGGTAGGAGGGCTCCTTATCATGACCATAAGTTCTTTGATGCCATCCCCCATTCTCCCAGGTAATCCCACTCTAGCCCAGATTACATGATGACACTGTAACTCAGCTCACCATTTGCCCGAGCAAATGACTCAGTCTTGTTAATCCCAACTCAGCTTTTTCTCGGAGTTAACCTTCCCGTACATATTTGGGAAAAGTGGTTTGTGGCTGCTCTGTCCTTTCAGCAATATGAAGGGTCATCATTTTGCTGCGAGTCAGGGCTGTGAGTCAGGATTCTTGTCTTCCTTCTCTCTCTTGAGGATCCTGTTACTTCTACTTGGGCATCAGTGGAAGAGCTTATTGATTTTTGGTTGAGATAGGTAGAAATCCAATTCATATGAGCATAATAAAAAAAGGAGACTTAATGATTCATGTAACTGAAAAGTGCATGAAGGCATCGGGTCTGGCTTGATCTAGAAGCTGAAGCAATGTCATCAAGGGTTTCTTGCATTCCACTTTTCATCTCTGCTTCTTCTGTATGTTGCCCAACTTTCTTCTCCTGAAGATGGGCTTCTTTTTTAAAAAATAATATAATTTATTGTCAAGTTGGTTTCCATATAACACCCAGTATTCATCCCAATAAAAGATGGGCTTCTTTTATGTGGAGGTGGGAGAAAGGGACAAAGCCTAGGTTGTTCAAGCTTTTCATCATCCTAGCTCAGCCAACCCCAGTAAAGAGTGTGCTTCTTTCTTCAAGTGTTCGTTACCAATCAAGGTCTTGCCATGTGTGGGTTGTGTACTCACCTCTTAGTCAAATCTTTATGGTTAGGTGTGAGAGATGTTCTGGAAGACAGACAATCCCATTAACACCATATGGTGGGCAAACAAAACTGTCCACATTTACTGTGAAGTATGAATATGGACTAGGGCACACTTCCCTCTACTACCCTGACCCTTTATTTCCCATAACACTACTGTAACCAGACTAATGTGAGTTCACTCCTTGGTGAGCCACAGATGGAAACTACACCAGGTGGAGTTGTTGCACAAAGTAAACGTTATGTGTGGCAAATCAGGAGGTCTGAGGAGTAACTTTCAAAGATGTGACTCTCAAGCAAGGGTGAATGGGTTCCTTTGATGTAGAAAAGAACATTTGTCATTACATGTAGAGAAAGGGCACGTGCCTTAAGGAACCGTGTCTATACATCCATTGCATATTATGTAAATGAGGATTATGTTCCTCCTTCAGCAGAGATTTTAGTATTCTAATGAGGTGAAGGTAACCATGGGTCACGTCTGACTTCTGTGTATAAGTCTGCCTGACAAATTGTACCATCTTTGATATTTGAGCCTGGCCTGAAGGAGTCAATGGGTTAGTCTTTGGTTTCCCTAAAAAGGTTTTCAGGATGAGCAGGTGCACTTGACCTCAAACCCAAACCACAAAAATTAGGAACTCAGTCCATGCCCGTTGCCGACTCCAACTTTTGATGCCCCTCCAAAACCTGCCTGCTTGTGTACAGTCTCTTGTGCTCTCCACTGTATTTTAAAAATGTCTGGAGTTTTTAGCTTTTCTTTGTAGAATTCTTGGCTTATTGGATGTGTTTCATGCACAGTTATTTGGGCTGGAAGGGGAGCCCAAAGTGACAAGTTTAAGAAGTTAAATTGCTCTTGGTGGGTTCTATCAAATAGTACAAAGTTACCTTTTGCACTCCTCGCTGTTACCTTTAATCTGCTTTGTTTTTTGAAGAGCTTATCACTGCCTGGTATTGTGTATATTTGTATATGTTTTTTCTCTCCACTACCATGTAAGCTCTATTGCAGTAGGATCTTTATCTGTTCTGCCTTGGTGTGGACTGAAAGCCTCAGCTCCCTGGAAACGGAGAGAAATCAGGGAGGTGAGAAGGCATGTGCACCAGGAGGAGTCATCTCAGCAGCTGGGTTTATGCATTATGCACAAGATGATCTTGCTTCTTAGACACAACCAAGCGGGTGAGCCATTTAAGGAAATCACAGTTATTATGGTTCTCAACCACTGGGTGGCGCTGTCCACCAATTTTCCTAACACTAACTCAGGCTAGATTGTTTTGCAGTGGCTTCAGAACCTTACCTTCCAGGACCCACCTTAAAATGCCATCTCCACGGTGATTCTTCCTGCCCTGACTCACAGCCAGAAGGGCTCATCACAATGACTTCTGAACACACTTTCTGCTCAGCCGCCCAGGTCTTTATGTGAATTTTCATGAATAGACATTTAGTGAAGCCTACTATGTGCAAAGGGTAAATCCGAAGTGGTTGGGATCCCTGGTAGTCTCAGTCGGTTAAGCGTCTGACTTCTGCTCAGGTCATGATCTTGCAGTTTGTGAGTTCGAGCCCTGCACTGGGCTATTTGGTGACAGCTCAGAGCCTGAAGCCTCCTTAAGATTCTGTGTCTCCCTCTCTCTCTGCCCCTCCCAGTACATGCTCTGTCTCTCTCTGTCTCTCAGTAATAAATAAAAGTGTTTTAAAAAAAAAGTGGTGGCCCGTGCCTCCGAGGAAGCCTGTTTCAACTGAGCACAAAGAGATGCATTGGGTGTAATGGATTAACTTCTCTCCTTTGCATCTAGGATGGTGCTAGTTATGAATCATCCTTGGGAGAATTGAGAAAATAGTTCCTCAAGTCATCTGTGTTCTACAGTTCAGATGAGAAACTCATGTTATAGAGTCTTCGGTGGG
>NW_027551561.1:10099005-10106436 GCF_008692635.1 Crocuta crocuta | reverse complement strand
AGTCTCCTTTTCCGAGAAGAACATGAAGGAGAGAGAAAGGGAAACTTCGAGTATGTGTTTAGGGTGAAAGCAACTGTCCTCACAAGCCACTTCTTGGTCCTGCCATTCATGACATGGTTCCTTTTCCACAAACTCTTCCTCTGTTGTAACAGGCAGTGTGGGAACTGAGAATTGTCATCTTTCCTTTACCAGTGAGAACTTTCTGGACGCAAGCACTCTTCCTCTGGCAGGGGGGCCCTAAGTGCTGATTGCTATGAGCCAGATGTGGGACTGGACCCTTTGTGTATGTTAACTGGTGTAATTCTCATAATAACCTGAAATTTTGGGTGTTTCAGTCTTGGTTTTACAGCACAAAACTGAAGCTCAGAGCGCTTGAATACTTTGCACATCAACACACAGACACACTTTAAATTCTCACATTAAAAAAATATCCTCCCCTGGGNTCTCTCTCTCTCTCTCCTAGAAATAAATAAAAATTAAAAAAAATATCCTCCCCTGAACCCATACCTGCTTCTGGTTCCAACCCTGAATTTGCCTTCCCTTCACAAAAAGGTTCTTAGAAGAATTCCCTATGGAGGATCCTGGTCCCTACTTCTACAGCTCCATTCTCTCACCCTCTTGGTAGGACTTCTGTCATTGCTCATCCAGGTCACCTGGGTCCAACCCAATGGCCATCTCTCTATTCTTCTTCTATCTCTTGGCAGCACTCATCATGTTTGACTACTCCCTCTTGAGTTATTTTCTTCTCTTGGCTTCTGACGACCACACTCTCCTGGATTTCTTGGTATCTTGTTGGCCACTCCTTCCTCCCATTTATGAGGCTCCTGCTCTGTTCTACCTCTAAATGTCTGAGTGCCCTGGAGCCCACTGCTCACCTTCCCACCTGACCCCATATGGTCCCATGGCTTTATGTTTCCAACTTGGCCTTTCTCTGGCGTTCCAGACTCCCACAGCCAGTCCCCTGCTCAGCATGGCCACATGGATGGATACCTAACAAGTGTCTCAAAAATTGTCCTGTCCCTATCCTGATTCCACTCCTAACTTGCTTTTCTCCCAGACTTTCTCATTTCTAGAAATTGTGCCAATATCCACCTAGTTGCTCAAGCCTAAATATTTCTCAGTATTCTTTTTAATTCTGTCCCCCAAGGCGTTCTCTAGTCTGCTTATTTTCCTCTACCTCCCCCACTTCCTGCCTGTCCCCAGCCACTGTCATCTGTGGCCTGGGCTGCTTTGGGGCTGTTCTGACTGGTTTCCCTTGCCTCCAGTAATCCTTGTCTGCACAGCAGCCAGTTTTCTTTAAACAGGTGGATCAGATGATGCTACTTGGCTGCTTAAAAGCCACCCCAATGTCTCCCCACCTCCCAGTGTAAGTTGCACACTCCTTACTCTGGCTGACAAAGTACTGCTCACATGTTCTGCCTTCCTGGTTCCTCATGTCACTCTCCTGGCCGTATGCTCCAACCATACTGCTCCTGCAGACCATGCTAGTTCCTGCCCAGCATTTTGCACTGGTTCTGCCCACTGCACAGGAAGTTTTCTTTCTCATACGACTGATTCACTTTAATGATTTAGCTGTTGGGTTACATGCATCACCTCTGCAGTGAGGCCTTTCCTCATCATCCAGTCTGAAGTAGCCAACCTGGGCATGTCCCTGGATCTTGAGAGCTCCTTGGATCTTTTCACTCCCCCCGTTCTACTGCAAGACTTCTGTGATTCTCCAAGGACTTCACGTTTCTCAATCTCTAATTCCTTGTTCTGGAGCACCGGCCCTGTCTCACATCTATGTCAACCTTGACAGGGACTTAGTCTGTCAAACCACTCACATCAAGTATTCTGGGAGCTACGTAACTCATGGGACTCTTGTGCCAAGGAGGAAGGGGACCCACTGTTCATTGCCCTGGCTCCAGCCCCTCTCCCCAGGCCCTCTCCCCACCCCTCTCTGGCTCTCAAAGGTAAAACAACCCCTCCTCTTCGTTTACCCCTTCTCCAGAATTCTTGGCCCCAGTCTGTAGTCCTGTCCTGGGGAAGTTTTCTGCCTTACTTGGACTTACTGACACACTCTCTTAACAGAGATTGTTTCCTCCATGAAAGGAATTTTTGTTCTAGCTGCTAAGAGAATAACATTTTCCATTTTATTACAGTGCTTGTTCCAGACCCTGTGACTGAGGATTGTCACAACAGCCCTGTAAAGCTATCGGCTCCACTTTACAGATGAAGAATCTCAGCTCAGGGAGGTAGAGGCCATTGCTGATCAAGACCAGGCTCTGGAGAGCTTCAGTGTCCCTCCTCTGCATCTGTCCATTGCTTCCTCAAAATACTGGCAGGAATCAAAGGATAGCTGAATGGAGGCCAGGCTCTCAGGAGCCCAGATCATGGGAAACGAGGCCCTCAGGCCTTGAGCTGCTGCTCTCTTTGTGGGATCAATCCGGTTTCCCCTATACTAAACAGTCCTCAACGTCACCTAGATCAGAAGTTTCTTCTGCTTAAAATATCGCCACCAAGTTCTAATGCCAGATCTGCCAATGACTTGTGGGCCACTATTTCTCCTCTGAACTTTTGTTCACTTATCTCACACAGAGAGAAAGCTCTTTTCTGTCCTATGTCCTATGGTCTTAAAGAAAAGTCAGATGCAGGAATTATAAGGCTTATCTACTGAGCACTTGCTGTTTGCTGTGCATTCTCTCTTTTTTTTTTTAATTTTTAAAATGTTTTATTTATTTCTGAAAGACAGAGAGAGAGGCAGTGTGAGCAGAGGAGGGTCAGAAAGAGAGGGAGACACAGAATCTGAAACAGGCTCCAGTCTCTGAGCTAGCAGTCAGCACAGAGCCCGACGCGGGACTCGAACCCACACGCTGTGAGATCATGACCTGAGCTGAAGTAGAAACTTTAACCGACTGAGCCACCCAGGTGCCCCTGCTGTGCATTCTCTTAATCCTCTCAGCATCTAGAGGGAGGTCCTGTTATTGACCTATTTTTACCAACGTAGAAACGTGCCCCAAGTGGCAGAATTGGGTTTTGAACCTAGAGTTACCTTTCTGAACTTGGAGCCCATGCTTTTAAACCATTGCATCAATTGTGTACTGCTAATACTAGTTCAGGCTGCTGACGACTCTCAGGTGTCACTCACACACATGCATGCACGTATGTACTCTCCTGTGGAGAAGCACATGTTCATCCGGCCTATCTTTGAAGGCCTCTCTGAGGGCCAAATACCATTTCTTTTTTTTAATTATTAAATTATTAAAATTAAAATTTTTAAACTTATTTTTTTAATTTAAATCCAAGTTAGTTAACACATAGTGTAATAATGATTTCAGGAACAGAATAGAATGCTTTCAGGAATAGGTGGTGATTCATCAATTACATATAACAACCAGTACTCATTCCCACAAGTGCCCTCTTTAATGCCCATCACCCATTTAGCCCATCTCCCCACCCAACACCCCACCAGCAAGGCTCAGTTTGTTCTCTGTATTTAAGAGTCTATAATGGTTTGCCTCCCTCTCTGTTTTTATTTTATTTTTGCTTCCTTTTCCCTATGTTCATCTATTTTGTTTCTTAATTTCCAAACATGAGGGAAATCATATGATATTTGTCTTTCTCTGAGTTATTTCACTTAGCATGATACCTTCTAGTTCCATTCACATTGTTGCAAATGGAAAAATTTCATTCTTTTTGATTGCTGAATAATATTCTATTATATATACACCATGTCTTCTTTATCCATTCATCAGTCAGTGGACATTTGGGCTCTTTCCATTTGGGCCATTGCTGATAGTGCTGCTATAATCATTAGGGTGCATGTGCCCCTTCAATCAACACTCATGTATCTTTTGGATATATACATGGTAGTATACAATTGCTGGATTGTAGGATAGTTCTATTTTTAATTTTTTGAGGAACCTCCATACTGTTTTCCAGACTAACTGCACCAGTTTGCATTGCCACCAGCATGCAAAAGGGTTCCTTTTTCTCTGCATCCTTGCCAACATCTGTGGTTTCCTGAGTTGTTAATTTTAGCCATTCTGACAGATATGAGGGGGTATCTAATTGTGGTTTTGATTTGTATTTCTCTGATGATGATTGATGTTGAGCATCTTTTCATGTGTCATCTAGATGTCTTCTTTTGAAAAAGTGTCTATATCTTTTGCCCATTTCTTCACTGGATTATTTGTTTTTTTGCGTGTTGAGTTTGATAAGTTCTTTATAGATTTTGGATACTAATCCTTTATTGAGTATGTTATTTGCAAATATCTTTTCCCATTTTGTCAGTTGCCTTTTAGTTTTGCTGTTTGTTTCCTTTGCAGTGCAGAAGCTTTTTATCTTGATGAGGTCCCATTGGTTTATTTTTGCTTTTGCTTCCTTGCCTCTGGAGACATGTCAAGTAAGAAGTTGTGGTTGAGGTCAAAGAGATTGTTGCCTGCTTTCTCCTCTAGGATTTTGATGGCTTCCTGCCTTATGTTTAGGTCTTTCATCCATTCTGAGTTTATTTTTGTGTTTAGTGTAAGAAAGCGCTCCATGTTCATTCTTCTGCACGTTGGTGTCCAGTTTTCCCAACACCATTTGCTGAAGAGACTGTTTATTTCCCCCCACTGGGTATCCTTTGCTGCTTTGTCACAGATGAGTTGGTNAAGTCTGGAATTGTGATGCCTCCAGCTTTGGTTTTCTTTTTCAACATTGCTTTGGCTATTCAGGGTCTTTCCTGGCTCTATACAAATTTTAAAATTGTTCTGTGAGGGAGGGGGCAAGATGGCGGAGAAGTAGGGAGCTCTGTACATTGCACTCACCCCCATATCTCTCACGGAAAAGGTCTGAAGCCATAGGAAACCTTACAGAACCCAAGAGATTGGGAGAAAAAGGACACAGAATCCACTGAGAAAGCCTTTCTAACTGAGAAAGCCCGCAGGCAAACCCTCGCCCATGCTTGCCAACCAGACCTGGAGGAGAAGGGAGCAGCGATTCTGGCTCCACCCCCAGGGCTAGGCAAGAGGCTTGGAATTGCCCTGAGGGGATCGCCTGCGAGGTTGTGTCTATGGCAATTTCAGTGGGGCGTGGACTGGGATTCGGAAACTAGGTCTGGCCTGGGTTAAAGAGCGCAACGCTAAAATGAGCNTAAAAAAAAAAAAGGAAAAAAAATAAAATTGTTCTGTGAAGAATGCTGGTGTCATTTTGATAGGGATTGCATTGAGTATGTAGATTGCTTTGGATAGTATCAACATTTTAACAATATTTGTTCTTCCAATTCACGAACATGAAATGTTTTTTACATTGTTTTGGTGTCTTCTTCAATTTCTTTCATCAGCTTTCTATAGTTTTCAGTGTATATATTTTTCATCTCCTTGGTTAGGTTTATTCCTGGGTATTTTATGATTTTCGGTGCAATTATAAATGTGGTTGATTCCTTGATTTCTCTTTCTGATGCTTCATTATTGGTGTATAGCAATGCAACTGATTTCTGTGCATTGATTTTATATCCTGCGACATTGCTGAATTGATGGATCAGTTCTAGAAGCTTTTTGGTGAAGTCTTTTGGGTTTCCCACATAGAGAATCATGTCATTTGTGAAGAATGATAGTTTGACTTCCTCCTTGCTGATTTGGATGCCTTTTATTTCTTTTTGTTGTCTGATTGCTGAGGCTAAGACTTCCAATACTATGTTGAAAAACAGTATGAGGGTTAGACATCCCTGTTGTGTTCCTGACTTTAGGGTTCCCTGTTTTTCCCCATTGAGGATGATATTAGTGGTGGGTCTTTCATATATGGCCTTTATAATCCTGAGGTATGTTCCTTCTAGCTGTACTTTCTTAAAAGTTTTTATCAAGAAAGGATATTGTATTTTGTCAAATGCTTTTTCTGCATCTATTGAGAGGATCATGTGGTTATTATCCTCTCTTTTATTGATGTGACGTATCATCACATTGATTGATTTGTGGATATTGAACAAGCCCTGCATCCCAGGAATAAATCCCACTGATTGTGGTGAATAATTCTTTAAATGTATTGTTGGATCTGGCTTGCTAGTATCTTGTTGAGAAGTTTTGCATCCATGTTCATCAGGGAAATTGGTCTGTATTTCTCCTTTTTAGTGGGGTCTTTGGTTTTGGAATCAAGGTAATGCTATTCTCATAGAATGAGTTTGGAAGTTTTCCTTCCATTTCCATTTTCTGGAACACCTTCAAAAGAATAAGTGTTAATTTTTCTTTAAATGTTTGGTAGAATTCCCCTGGAAAGCCATCTGTCCCTGGACTCTTGTTTGTGAGGAGATTTTTTTATTTTGGTTCAATTTCTTTACTAGTTTTGAGTCTGTTCAAATGTTCTGTTTCTTCCTTTTTCAGCTTGATAGTTTATATGTTTCTAGGAGTTTGTACATTTCGCCCAATTTGTTTGCATATAATTGCTCATAATATTCTCTTATTGTGTGTATTTCTGTGGTGTTGGTTGTGATCTCTCCTCTTTCATTCATGATTTAATTTATTGAGATCTTTTTTCTTTTTGATTAATCTGGCTACAGGTTTATCAATTTTGTTAAATCTTTCAAAGAACCAGCTCTGTTGCTTTTGGTCATTTTTGTTTTGTTTTGTCTTTTGTCCACTCAAAGAGTCCCCCTTAAAATTTCTTGCAGGGCTGGTTTAGTGGTCATGGACTCCTTTAGTTTTTGTTTGTCTGGGAAACTCTTTACGTCTCCTTCTATATTGAATGGCAGCCTTCTTGTCAGACAGAATTCTTAGCTTCATGTTTTTCTGATTCTGTACATCGACTATATCCTGCCACTCCTTTCTGACCTGCCAACTTTCTGTGGATAGGTCTGTTGCAAACCTGATCTGTCTTCCCTTATAGGTTAAGGACTTTTTTCTTTGCTGATTTCATAATTTTTTTTCTTGTCTGTGTATTTTGTGAATTTGACTATGATATTCCTTGTTGGTGGTTGGTTTTTGTTGAATCTAGTGAAAGTTCTCTGTACTTCTTGGGTTTTGATGTCTATGTCCTTCCCCAGATTAGGAAAGTTTTCTACTATAATTTGCTCACATAAACCTTGTACTCTTTTTATCTCTATCTTCAACTTCTGGGACTCCTATGATTTGGATGTTATTCCTTTTTAATAAGTCACTGTGTTTTCTAAGTCTTGTATCATGATCTTTTGCCTTTGTTTTTTCTCTTTTTTTCTG
This sequence comes from Crocuta crocuta, assembly GCF_008692635.1. Taxonomy (NCBI): domain Eukaryota; kingdom Metazoa; phylum Chordata; class Mammalia; order Carnivora; family Hyaenidae; genus Crocuta; species Crocuta crocuta. The sequence goes on along the minus strand of NW_027551561.1, from coordinate 10,099,270 downwards.
TTTTATTATTCACCATAATTTTATCAGTTATATCACTGATTAGCTGCTCTGCTTCATCCACCCTTGCCATCATGGTCATCTCAGTTACAGCATTTTCAATTTCAATCTGACTAGGTTTTACTTCTATTATCTCGACAGAAATGGATTCTCTACCCCAGCTAGTATTCTTATTATCATGGCTCTAAATTCTAGTTCAGACATCTTACTTATATCTGTGTTGATTAAATCCCTGGCTGTCATTTCTTACTGTTCTTTTTTGGGGGGG
>NW_027551561.1:10086384-10098995 GCF_008692635.1 Crocuta crocuta | reverse complement strand
GGTGAATTCTTTCATTTTGTCATATTGGAGGAAGAAAAAAATTAATAAAATTAAAAATTAAAATTAAAAACCTAAATATGAAACAAAAAAATCAAATAAAGGAAGCTATAACCTAGATGTGTTTTGGTCTGCTTGTTGAAAGAAGCTTGATAAAATAGAGAAAAAAGGGAAAGGAAAGAAAAAAAGGTAAGAAAAAATTTATAAATTAAAAAAATCTAGAATAAAATAAAGAAAATGAAACAGAATAAAAATAAAAATAAAAATAAAATTTTCTCTTTCTGTATCTAAGAAAGAAAAAGAAAATAAAGAAAACGGAAAACAATTTAAAGAAAAACAGAAGCAAAGAAAAGAAGTAAGTGAATCAGCAAACAGAATGAAACCTGAACAAAGTTACATCCAGTTTCCTCTAGATGAAACTATGAAGACTTCTATAGTCAGTACACTAAGCAGGTGGATAGAATTGGGTTTACACTGTAATCCCGTTACATTGGGCTTAATGTAATGGCTACATTCTCCACTAGGTGGCACTGCTTAGCCAACTAGTAGGTGGAACTGTGTATGTGTATGCGCTGGTGGGGGATAGGTGGAAATGGCTTCATCCCTAGTCTCTAATGTAGGAACTTTGTTTTCTCACCCACCCGTGATCAAACACCCCTCCTTTATCTCAGGCCTCCAACCACTCCTCACCTCTACCCTGTCCGTGTCCAAGCTGTCCACCTGCCAGACGGCTCCTCCCTCCAGAGTTTTATCTCAGATACAGTTGTGTTTCAAACCTCACATTTCAGAGACCCCCAGGGCTTGGACCCACAGTGACTCTCTGGAGGAGGGTCTTGCTGAGCATTGGGTGGGGGGAGTGGGTGCCATCTTGCCCCAGAAAATGTTTGTGTAATTGTGCAGTGGCAGAGGTTCAGAGTTTATGGCAAATTACAACACACAGTTGGAGCCAGACCAAATACCATTTTTTACAGGCCTGCCAAATCTAGCTTCAGGACATCTGGTCATTTGGTTCAAATGCTCATGGTGCAGTAAATGGCTATCCATAGAGGGGACATGTGGTCAGACTGCTTACTTCCACCTCAAAAGTCTCTTTGTACCATTGCTTCCACATGTCTTGCCTTCCTGTCCTTCCCACTGGTTCTCCCATGTTGCTGTGTATGGTCTTCCCCTGTTCTGAGCTGAAGGCCTTTCTCTGACATAGCAGTGAAAAACACCCACTGTTTTAGGCTTTATTTTCCACCCCTCCCAATCAATCACCCATGACCCATAAGGCTGATGGTCAAGTAAGCTGGTTAGATGTAGGTTTATGTGGGTGAGGTCTTTGCTTTAGATGATCAGGGCTGAAAGATCCCTGTGTGTCCCGATGAGAAGATCCTTTGTGTGTGTGTGTGTGTGTGTGCATGTGTTTAAAGCTGGACATCTACCTACCTTGAAAAGATGAGGAATAGCCTTCTTTAAAAACAATTGAATGTATCTGAGCAAAATATGTCCAGTTCTGAACTGTTAGGAGTTCTGGCAAGTTTTATAATATGCTGGCATGGGAATTTGACTTTATATAAATTTTCAATTGGGGTTTCAGACTGATATCTCAACCTTGAACCTTGATGGATCAAAAGAGAGAGAGAGAGAGACAGAGACACAGACAGAAACAGAGACAGAGAGAAAAAACAAACAACAATCTTTTCTGGCTTGCCAGGATCCTGGCCCTGGCCTGTGCTTCCTGTTTTCAACCCCATCCTGTCCTTTAGGCTTGTGAAATCTGGTTCCCTGATTTTTGACCCTGGTGCTGGCTAAGGACTTTGAAACTTCATGCTGGCTTGGGTGTACAAGCTGAATTTGTTCTGGGTCCTGTGTCAATCCAAGCCTTGCCATCCCTCCATGTTCACTCTGACCTCTGCAAAAAAAGACCTGTACCTGACTACATTGTATTTGTTAGTGATTCTCTTGTCCCTGGGCTGTGAGATACTAGAGGGAGAAATTTGATCATGTCCAGCTGTAATGCCTCAGCTCTGATAGCAAGGAGAGTGGAGAGAAATTCCTGGATTACTGAGTAGGGACCTCCAGACCATGAGGTTCTAAAGCATCTACCACTGCCCCCCTGCAGAAGGGCAAGGGCAGGAAGCCTATGGGTCAGAGCCTGAACCCTTACCTGCCTCTGAGGCCCTAGCTGGTGACTGATGGGCCATTGTACAAATTAATGTGCTTTTGGCACCAGTAACAGAATCCAAAATCGTTTAAGTCCAGCTAACATAAAGAAAAGACGGTATGGATCCCCCGACATCCACAATGGATTAATGGGCACACAAAATGTGGTACATACATATGATGAAACACTTTTCAGCCTTAAAAAGGAATGAAGCCCTGACAGGTGTTGCAGCTGTAAACTGGAGATACTGAGTATCTATACTTCTCTTTTGTGTTGGGGATCTAGAAAAACTTCTGCAAGAGTGACAAAAATTATTAGCATGTGAAGATTTCCACTCTTGTTGGTAAAAAATGTTTTTAGAGACAAGAAGAAGAAAAAGAAATTTAGTAAATGGATAAGGATGGACAGGAAAAGTCAGGAGTTCTCTCAGGCATTTCATGAGTAAGAGGCCAGAGATGTGGCATGTCAGAAGCTGATCATAATTATTTAGGATGGCTGGTGTGCAGATGAGAGAGGAGGCCCCGAAGGAAGAGCCAAAAGAAGGATGTGAAATATGTATTTCTGTGTATTGAGAATGTATTTATTCCCCCACCTCCCTTAACTTTAGCATTTCCTACAGAGATTGAGAAAATGTTTGAAATACTTTTAATTACTTTTTCATTAGGGGCCAGCTTCTCTGAATGTGACCGTCATCCAGACCACATGGCTGCCTGCATTTTCACAGGGTTGCATTTTTCTTTCGGAACCAGGGCTCCCACCGAGGCCAGATGGTCATGGAGAGCTGCAGAGCTGGGGTTGGCCTTCCTATGTCCTAATGCTTTTAACCTGGGCCGAGTTCCTGGGAGGCAGAAGAGGTAGATTGGGATCCTTGATGTATTCTTGGACCCATTTGTTGTTGGGGTTAGTGCAGACCTCTCGATTCTTTTTGGTGACAAAGCTGTGGAGACAGAGTTAGACTGTCAGCGGCAATGAAGTAGGGTGGGGGTCCAGTCCACACTACCCCATTTCTAGCTCACCGGGGGCTCACCTCATACTCTTTACTGCCTCTCTAGGCCTCCCTCATCTGAGTTCCCACAGTAGGCCTCCCTCTCTGGCTTCTAGACCTGATTGCCCCTGTTTCAGCCTATTCCCTGCTCACCCAAGACACTCAGGCTTGGATACCATTATGGATGTCATATATTGGGCCACACAACTATAAGTGGCAAGATCAAGAATTAAACTGAGGCCTGGAGCTCCTAGGTTAAGTGTCCAACTGCGACTCAGGTAATGACCTTGTGGTTCGTGAGTTCAAGCCCCGCATTGGGCTTGCTGCTGTCAGCACATCAGCACAGAGCCCACTTCCAATCCTCTGTCTCCCTCTCTCTACTGTCCCTCCCCCTCTCTGTCCCTCTCTCTCCCTCAAAAATAAATAAATATTAAAAACACAAACAACGGAGGCATGCCCTGGGAGATTCAAAGCCCAAGCCCCTAAGCACGACTCCCTTACTTCTAGCATGGAGACTTCTTGGTTCTGTGCATCTCATTCTGGCCACGGGTTCCCTTTCCCCCTCCACATAAATATCTGCAGGGGATGCTTACATGATTGCCGGCAGGTAACAGTTGAGGGCCTTTCTGTATCCCACCACCAATTTCCTTGGCAATACTTTCTCATGATACTTCAGGCAGCAGGTGGGAGAATGGTTCAATGACTCAGGAATTTCTGAGGGAATCACATTGAAAGTTGAGCCAAATAAACATAGAGGGAGCCCGTGGCTGCCTATTTTCATCTCCCACCCATTGCATTCCATGCTTCTGATGGCAAAGCCATCTGTTAGCAGGGACTGATGGTAGCTTGATGGGTGATAGACTGTGGAAAAAGAAAGGAGGGGTGGACATACATCTAGAACCTTCTGCTTTTGAACTGAATTTCAGCAAATGTAAGTGACTCAGTTATTCATGTTTGCTGGTGAGCCAGGGCTTGGTTTGGCCAACATGTATTGAGCTCTAAGTGGGCAAAATCCTGAGGAAGACAACACCATCATTACTCTGGAGCATCTCACAAGCTAGTCAGGGTGAAAAGGGAAAATGAAATGAATAATACTACAGTAGAGTGTGGTCTGGGATAAAAGAGAATTTGGCACAAGGTGCTTTGGAAAACAGAATGACGGGCACCTACCCCAGCCTGGGTGGCTGAGGAAGAAGTCCCACAGTATCTGGTGCATGGCTTGCTTCTTGAAGGATGAGTGGGATTGAGGCAGGAAAAAAGGGTTGTAGGATCTGGAAGAGAGAAATGCATGCAGGCATGAAGGTGGGGGAGGCTGAGAGTCTGGGGAGTGCTAAGCCATCACAGATGACTGCAATGCAATGTGAGAAGAAAGAAGAGGAGATGGAATTGGAGAGGGAAGGGGAGACCAGCACACATGAGCTGTGGACTCTATCCCAGCAGAATCAGAGAGGCTGAGGTCAGGGAGAAGGGCAAGATGAGCAGTGAGCCAGAGAAGTTAGGGTAGGAAGAAAAATGTTCTATTTAGGCTTCGGGTCATACATCTGGAATTAGTATCTTGACCAAATGATTTGAAGCATGGGCAAATTAAAACAAAAAATCTCTCTACATCTCCTCATCCATTAAATGAAGGTATAAAGATGCTTATATGTCCTAGGATCATGTGAGGGTTAGTTGAGAAAATGCTGGTAAAACCCTTAATTCAGAACATAGTAAGGCTCAGCCAGTGCTTGTTATAATTAAGAGCAGATGGTAGTAATTGACCATTCTTCTTGCCTGGAAATGCCACTTCCCCCTTCTCTTTGATGCTGTCAGAATGTTGGCCTTGGTTGGTTGTTAACACTGTGTTTCCCTTGGGTTCCTCTGACTACTTGTCAGTTGGGACATCACAGAGTAGGGGAGGCAGAGACCTCCTCCAGTCCCCAAAACTACAGAGTGCAGATCCTTTGGAGACTGACCCTTTGCTTCCGGCTGGTGGCATTGTTACCTCCTGCCACCCATGCGATGCAGCTTTGGACATAATGATGTCCATGACCCTGGTTTTCAAAGCAAAGTTGACAAAGTCCAGGGGGCATCTTGAGAGCATGTGGGCAGATTATGTGGTGCACACTACCCTTGTTCCCTTGAGAGTTTATACACCAGAGTCCAGCCAGACCACATTCCAAGGGTAGCCTTAGGGGGAAAAGGGATGGGGCACCTGGAGACTGGTATGTGGAAAGTATGAGTGGCTTGGACTCTTTCTTGTCACCAGGTCCTCATACATGGTGGTTGAGGCAGGGACAGAGAATAACAAAAACAAATTTTGCCTCCATAAGTCCCCAGCATCCCGTGGCTCCCAAAACCTCTCAACCCCTTTCTCTTTTCTATAGCTTTTATTTAGACCCAGACTGGGGAATAGGGATGGAGGCCATGAAATCCTGCACTGCACACCTAGGCATCCCATTGATCCTTCCTTTGGGTGCCATGATAGTCCCAGAAATCTGTGCCAGACACTACAAGGAAGGGTGTCTAAGTTCAGACTCCCCACCCCTGGGCTTGGCTGCAAACATCATTTCAGCCCCCTCCCCAGTACCTTTCATCCTGCTCTCTCAGAGCACCTGCAGCTTTTCTTATTCGGCTGCCTTGCTCTCCTTTCGTTGCTCATGTTTATTCTCATTTCTTCTGTTACTTCTTTGGCTCCTCCTAAATGATCGTTCACTATTCTCCATCTTTGGGACTCCTGACATAACCTTGACCCAGCTTCTTGGAACTGCCTGACGACCCCAGAAGGAATCTGGACACCAGCCCTGTTCTCTTTTCAAAGGGGAAAGTTTGAAGACTGTGCCTAAAGGAAGGGAGAGGGTCCATGGCTGATGATGGAGACCTGACAAGGTTCTTGGTGTCACCTCACTGCCAGCTGCCCTACCTGCCTTTCTCATTCCAGACCTACAGGGACAAGTGGACTCACTTGACTGGCCGTACAAAGCCGGAGTGGTGGAGATGAGGATGAGGATAAAGAGTGCAGCCACAGAGACCTTCATCCTCTTGGGAGGGACCCTTCAGCTTCAGGGGAGGCTGGTCATTCACTGCGACTTCACAGCTGCTCTCTGGACTCTGACCACTTCAGAGTGGGAGGAAGAGAGAAGATGTGCCTCCCTCAGTGTTTGCCGAAAGGGAAGGGAGGGCGGGGTCTGGTGCAGAGTTGAATTAATGGGTTTTTTTAAAATGTTTATCTATTTTTGAGAGAGAGTGTCAGCAGGAGAGAGGAAGAGAGAGGAGGGGACAGAGAATCCTAAGCAGGCTCTGCACTGATAGCAGCAAGCCTGATTGGGGGTGGGGGTGGGGCTCAAACTCAGGAACCATGAAATCATGACCTGAACCAAAGTCAGACCCTCAACCGACTGAGCCAAGCAGGCGCCCCAAATTAATAAGATTTAAATTCACCAGGAGAGGAGTATAGAAAGGGAACAGTGGTTCACGTGTGCTGTGTGTCAGCCACCTTGTATATGCACTGTTTGATCTAATCCTCACCATAGTGAAGCAGAGATCATTATTCCATTTTATAAATGAGGACACTTGAGGCCCAGAGAGGTTAAGTTTTCCCAGGTCACAGAGATGGGAGGCAGGCAGTTCTGCAAACTAGATGCGTTTGCTTTCACCACATTACCTGCCACCATCTCTATTTTGGGGAAAAGGGAAGGGAAGGCGGAACCACTCCAGTTCCCTCAGGAACTGTGTGATCAGTCTTTGAGAGGGTAAACATAAAGCAGGATTAGAGAGAGCACAGACTGGAGCGAGGATAGAGTTTAGGCCTCTGATGCTTTCCATCCCCAGTCTAAGGACACATGACTCAGCTCATACCTTTTCACATCACAGATTATGTTACTAATACTGCGAAAAAACGGTGTGCTGATCCTTGGGTCCTCGTTTATTGCTGGGGTCTTTGGCTTATTTGTTGATGTTCTTTTTTCTCTTTGGACCTTGGACTCTGAACCAGTTTTAGATCTAGTTGGCCAACTTCCTGCGTGACTGCAATATGGGTTTATCCAACAGGCCACCTCAGCCAGTCACGGACAGCAGAGAGCGCTCCAACCACACACACCTGATAACTTCTGTTTTCCCAGGTTCCAGCTTTTGAGCCCAGGTCCTTGACTAGGGCTGACCTGCCTCTCTGTGTTGTCTCTCTTCAGACTGCCTCAGGACTCCATTCCAGGAGGTGAAGGCAGAATTTGGAGAAGAGGTGGAAGATATAGGGGATTTTGCCTTTGATGGACTGTGCACTTTAGAGGCATAGTGGGGAGTGTTTCAGTAAGTGAGAGCAGACTGAGGCAGGGGCAGATGAAGATCCTTATGGGGCTTGCTATTCAGCATAACTGCTCATGAATAGGAAAAAACTACATAATGCGTTTAGTCCTGGTGGGTTCAAGGCAGTTAATGGTTGTGGAGCTATAGCTTTTTAGGAGGGTAGTATGTATGTATTTGGGTACCCCCTTGACCACTGTTTATGGAGGTGAGGAGGCCTGAGGAAGTCTGGTTAGCATATAAGCCTCCTCTTGGCCCTGGTCTGTGGAAGATGGTGGCCACTGTACCTATACTGGCCATGCTCTTACTCAGAGTATGAGGATCTCCTCCTTGAACTCTGAAGATGGGTCTGAGACCCTTTGGGGGCAGCTGGGTGTTATTCATGGAGCATAGCCTCCTCTTGATTCCTGTATCTTTCTGTCCATCCATCTATCCTTCCATCAGTCAATCTATTTCCTGAGCTCCTGGTATGGGCCAGTTTTTCTGTTAGGCCTTGTGGAGGACACAAAAATGGGCATAACAATATAGTACAACCTGATGTATGCAAGTGGAGGGGGAAGGGTTGGATAAAATCATTCTTAGCCAGATATATGGGAACAAGGGCCTTGGGGACAGCACAGAACTTTGAAGTTTGGCTTCTATGAAGATTATATGAAGATTTGCCTGCAAAATCAGGTGATAGCTCTTAGTATTACACTTGTGTAGCTTATATGAATAAGATAATACATGTAAACAGCTTAGCAGACTGCTTGAAAGGTAGAAAGCAGGAAAACAACAGTATCTGTTATCATCATGATGATTATTGTGTAAAGGTGGCCTCAGCTTCCCACAACCCCCATCACAGGCTGGAGCCTGTTTTTTTGCACCTAGGGCTGACCACATTTCTGCAGAGCAAAGCCTGATGCTGAGCATGCCGCCCAGCTGGGCTCCAAAGTGTAGATTTGGTAGAAATGAGTGAGGACAGGGAGGGCATGAATTCAGCATCTTTAATTCAAGGCAGGGCAGCTCCCAGGAGGCGGCTGGGGCTGAGCATTAGGACTGAGAGGGGAGCCATGGCCTCTTCTCCTTCAGATGAACAGCTCATTTCTCCTCCAGGTCCTTGATGTAGTCCTGGACCCAGGTATCACTGGGGTTAGCACATATGAAATGGCCCTTTTTGGTGATGAAGCTGTGGAGTGAAAGGGAGAAGAGTTACAGACTGAGGAGTTCAACAGTGAAGTGAAAGCCAGTCAGCCTCCCAAACAGATTCTTCACCCACCTAGGCTGTTTCTCCTTCCTTTGTCAGAGGCAGCTTAAGGCCAATCTCTTCCCTGAGACATGTTCTCCAGACCCTAGGGGCTCCTGGACCCATCTAGCCTCTGTGCTTCCTCTGTCCCTGGAAGTGCACTCCTGCCTTCCCTTCCCCTCACCTGATGCCTCTCCATGCATGGGGTCAGCTTCCTCCTGGTTCCCTGCTGGCTCAGCCAGGCCAGAAAGCCTCCAGGTTGCCCCTCCACCACCTATCACTGCACCTGAGAGGTGTTCCAGGGAGTCCCCACTCCAGACCCCCCTTACTCCCCAGGGCTTGCAGGCTCCCTATCCCCCAGTATATAGTGTGTGGGTGCCACTTACATGACACCGGGCTTGGAGCACTGGCTGCTGGTCTCATAATAATCTGTGATCCGGTGACGCGGGATTGCCTGGACAATGTAGCTGAAGCAGCACTCAGCCGGGTGGTAAGGTCCTCCTGAGGAGAGAGCAGGGAGGGAAGCAGACACTGGGCTCTCTGCTAAGGGCCAGAGCTGCTGGCTGCTTCTGCACTGCCGAGGGTAGAAGAGGGGAGGAGGAGGAGGTGGCCCCACAGAATTCGGAAGGAGGGTTGTGCAGAGACTTGGTCCTCTGGCTGCTCTTTCCCTCCTGTATCTGCAATCACCCCCCTTCCCCTTCTTCAACCTCTTCTAGAAAGACTGGCTGATGACCTTTAACTCTGGATTGAAGATTAGCAGAGCCCAAATCTTCTCAGTGAATACACACTCTCCCTGTGGGGCAGGCTTGCACAGGTGTTCCAGAGAGGAAGTATATTTGGAAGAAATGACAATAGGGACAGGCACACGTGCCAGCTAGGAGAGCAGATCCAGCCCTTCCCAATCCTTGCATTCTGCCTGTGTCCCAATGAAACCCCTGTCCTGCAAAGAAGGAAACCAACACCAAGGCCGAAGGACACAAAGGGTGTCAGGACGCCCAGGTCCCAACCTCCCTTGACTTTGCTGGCTGCGTGTCCATGGTAACTTTATTTCCCTCTTTGTTTCGTTCTCTGTCAATGAAGCTGCTGGACTGGATTGGTGGTTTTTACCCTGAGTTTCTGGCAGTCTGGGGGCCTCGGGGACTATTTCAGAGGTAATGATGCATTTGGAAGTAGAGTTTTGAGGATAGTATCCCTTCGCCTCTCCCCACCAGCTTTTGTTTTGTTTTGTTTTGTTTTGTTTTACATATTAGGTGTCCGAGTAAGCTTTTGTTGGAAGAGAGGTTCTCTGGTCTAAACTATGTTAGACATCACTGGATTAGGTGAATTTTTCAGTTACTTTCTGATTTCTAAAATTTCATGGCTCTTATAGGAGGTGCAAGAGGGTGACAGTGGAAATAATACATTCCATCAAGCTTCAATATGGAGGTAGCAGGAAGGAGAGCCCTGGATAAACAAGAAGGCACTGCGGTCATGGAGTGGACTGTTGAGTGGGTGCATGTTATATGACCAGCCTGGGCAGAAATGCACATGTGCTGGTAATGGCCTCTGAGATTGCGGGGGTAGGGGACAGCCAGATGCTTGGGTGGGAAGGGAGCAGCCTGGTCTTTTTACCCAGTACCATTCCAGGTAGCATCCTCCCTCTCCGAATAATGATGAGTCCACTCATCCCTGAGACCACTTCCATCCTATTCCTCTGAGCTCCACACATCTTCTCAGAGAGGCAAGTCAAACTGTCCTGATTCCCATTAACTTCATTTTAAAAATTTTTTTTAAATGTTTTATTTATTTCTGAGAGAGAGAGAGAGAGAGAGGAACAGCACGAGCAGGGGAGGGTCAGAGAGAGAGGGAGATACAGAATCTGAAGCAGGCTCCAGGATCTGAGCTGCCAGCACAGAGCTCGACGCGGGGCTCAAACCCACAAACCGTGAAATCATGACCTGAGCCGAAGTTGGACATTTTACCGACTGAGCCACCTAGGCGCCCTCAGATTCCCATTAACTTTAGACAGCCCCCTATGTTTCCTCCTAGTTTCTGAGAAGGAACTGAGGTAAAATTAAAGGGTGAGGCATGGTTTTGGTTGTGTGTAAAGGTAGCTCATCCTAAGAAATAAGCTGGAAAAGGGTGGCCGAGGTGGGACCCCCACTGTTGTGGTCGCCCTCAACTCACACCTAAGCAAGGCCACACTAGTGGAGTAGGGCTGACCCTGGAAGCTGGTGGCCCCAATCTCAGGGGGCAAGCAGAAAAATGGTTCCTCTGTCTCCCGGGGGATAATGTCCCCCAAATGGGGGTGGGCTACTCTTACTTAATGGCAAAGTGAGATGAACTGAGGGAGTGGACAGGCAGGCTTACTCCATGGCCTTGGAGGAAGGGTGTCTAGTCCCGGGAGGCTGAGAGCAAAAGCAGTTTCAGAAGACCCCAGATCTCCTTCTAAGGCCCCTCCCCATTGTCTCCCCAGCAACCTTACTCCTGCTTCTTTACCCACAGGGACCAGGATGGAAGGAAAACAAAGTATTGCACTCACGTGAGGAGGATTCAGCCGTGGACACCAGGACGCCGGTGATGAGGAAGAGGAGGAAGAGAAAGATGGCAGCCATGGAGACTTTCATCCTCCTGGGTGGGGGGAGCTGCTGCAGGATTACTGACCTGGTTGGGACTTCTGAAGGTCCTGGGCTGAGGTGGTGTTGAGAAATGACCTTCAAGGCAAAGTATTTCTCAAAATAAGGGAACTAAGATAACAAAGGGAAGTAGGAAGCAGCAATGTCTCAGCAATTTCATATCCTGAACATTTGTTGAGGGTGGAGTGAGGGAAGCATGGAGAGCCAAGATTTCAGGGAGGAAATTGCATTATATCTCCAGTGGGAACAAATTTAACTCCTTTGATATAAGCCCTTTCTTTGGTATATAGGCCACAGCACAGAGCCTGGGAACTGTTGCACACTTAGCACAAGATCTCATGGCTGGGATGTGGCCTGTGTCCATGTGAGATGGTTCAGGATCTGTTTGTCTGGAGATCAGAGGGGATTTGAGAGTACCAAGACAACACCAGGAGCCCCCCATGCCCAGTCTCACTCATCTGGGCTAGGAACTTCTCACTTAAACACTTAAGCAGAACTTCCAGCTCCCAGACTCGTTGCCATACTCTCACCGTACCCTGGGGTGAGGAAGCACCACGATGGTCAGTAGATAATTTATTTAACAAACATTACATAATAGCTATACACTCTACCCACTGTCCCAAAGATTTTATGAATATTAGAGCATTTAATCTTTAAATAAGCAGTTGAGGAAACCGAGGCACAGAGAGCATAAGTAACTTGCCCAAGATTTTACAGTTGATAAGTGGAATCCAGGTTCAGACCCAGGTAGTCTGGTTCCCAAGTCTGTGTTCNTTGGGGAGTTCCTTATAGATTTTGGATATTAACCCTTTATCTGATATGTCATTTGCAACTATTTTTTTCCCATTCCATTGGTTGCCTCTTAGTTTTGTGGATTGTTTCCTTTGCCGTGCAGAAGATTTTAATCTTGATGAGGTCCCAATAGTTTCTTTTTGCTCTTTTTTCCCTTGCTTTTGGGGATGTGTCAAGTAATAAGTTGCTGCGGTGGAGGTCAAGGAGGTTGTTTCCTGCTTTCTCCTCTAGGGTATTGATAGTTTCCTGTCTCACGATCAGGTCCTTTATCTATTTTGAGTTTATTTTGGTGCATGCTGTGAGAAAATGATCAAGTTTCATTCTTCTGCATGTTGCTGTCCAGTTCTCCCAGCACCATCTGTTAAAAAGGCTGTCTTTTTACCATTGGATATTCTTTCCTGCTTTGTCAAAGATTAGTTGGCTGTATACCTTTGGGTACAACTCTGAGTTTTCAATTCGATTCCGTTGGTCAATGTGTCTGTTTTTGTGCCAATACCATACTGTCTTGATGAGGACAGCTTTGTAGTAGAGGCTAAAGTCTGGGATGGTGATACCTCTCGTTTTGGTTTTATT